>NW_024061101.1:0-28007 GCF_016432855.1 Salvelinus namaycush | reverse complement strand
CCCTGTAGTGTTTTAGTTTTCAACTGACTCTACCCGTAGTGTTTTAGTTTTCACCCTGTATGTGATTTAGTTTTCACCCTGACTCTACCCTGTAGTGTTTAGTTTTCACCCTGACCTACCGTAGTGATTTAATTCACCCTGACCCGTAGTGATTAGTTTTCACCCTGACCCTACCCTGTAGTGATTTAGTTTTCACCCTGACTACCCTGTAGTGATTTAGTTTTCACCCTGACCCTACCCTGTAGTGTTTTAGTTTTCACCCTACCCTGTAGTGTTTTAGTTTTCACCCTGACCCTACCCTGTAGTGTTTTAGTTTTCACCCTACCCTGTAGTGTTTTAGTTTTCAACCTGACTCTACCCTGTAGTGTTTTAGTTTTCACCCTGTAGTGATTTAGTTTTCACCCTGACTCTACCCTGTAGTGTTTTAGTTTTCACCCTGACTCTACCCTGTAGTGATTTAATTTTCACCCTGACCCTGTAGTGATTTAGTTTTCACCCTGACCCTACCCTGTAGTGATTTAGTTTTCACCCTGACTACCCTGTAGTGATTTAGTTTTCACCCTGACCCTACCTGTAGTGTTTTGTTTTCACCCTACCCTGTAGTGATTAGTTTTCACCCTACCATGTAGTGATTTAGTTTTCACCCTACCCTGTAGTGATTGTTTTCACCCTGACCCTACCTGTAGTGATTAGTTTTTCACCACTACCCTGTAGTGATTTAGTTTTCACCTGACCTACCTGTAGTGATTTAGTTTCACCCTGACCCTACCCTGTAGTGATTTAGTTTTCACCCTGACCCTACCCTGTAGTGTTTTAGTTTTCACCCTGACTCTACCCTGTAGTGATTTAGTTTTCACCCTGACTCTACCCTGTAGTGATTTAGTTTTCACCCTACCCTGTAGTGTTGTAGTTTTCATCCTGACCCTACCCTGTAGTGATTTAGTTTTCACCCTGACCCTACCCTGTAGTGATTTAGTTTTCACCCTGACTCTACCCTGTAGTGTTTTAGTTTTCACCCTGACCCTACCCTGTAGTGATTTAGTTTTCACCCTACCCTGTAGTGATTTAGTTTTCACCCTGACTCTACCCTGTAGTGATTTAGTTTTCACCCTGACCCTACCCTGTAATGATTTAGTTTTCACCCTGACCCTACCCTGTAGTGATTTAGTTTTCACCCTGACCCTACCCTGTAATGATTTAGTTTTCACCCTGACCCTACCCTGTAGTGATTTAGTTTCACCGACCCTAACCTGTAGTGATTAGTTTTCACCCTGACTACCCTGTAGTGTGTAGTTTTCACCCTGACCCTACCCTGTAGTGTTAGTTTTCACCCTACCCTGTAGTGATTAGTTTTCACCCTAACCTTGTAGGATTTAGTTTTCACCTGACTCTACCCTGTAGTGTTTTAGTTTTCACCCTGACTCTACCTGTAGTGATTTAGTTTTCACCCCGACCCTACCTGTAGTGATTTAGTTTTCACCCTGACCCTACCCTGTAGTGGTTTTAGTTTTCACCCTACCTCTGTAGTGTTTTAGTTTTCACCCTACCCTGTAGTGTTTTAGTTTTCACCCTACCCTGTAGTGTTTTAGTTTTCAACCTGACTCTACCCTGTAGTGTTTTAGTTTTCACCCTGTAGTGATTTAGTTTTCACCCTGACTCTACCCTGTAGTGTTTTAGTTTTCACCCTGACTCTACCCTGTAGTGATTTAATTTTCACCCTGACCCTGTAGTGATTAGTTTCACCCTGACCCTACCCTGTAGTGATTTAGTTTTCACCCTGACTCTACCCTGTAGTGTTTTAGTTTTCACCCTGACCCTACCCTGTAGTGATTTAGTTTTCACCCTACCCTGTAGTGTTTTAGTTTTCACCCTGACCCTACCCTGTAGTGTTTTAGTTTTCACCCTACCCTGTAGTGTTTTAGTTTTCAACCTGACTCTACCCAGTAGTGTTTTAGTTTTCACCCTGTAGTGATTTAGTTTTCACCCTGACTCTACCCTGTAGTGTTTTAGTTTTCACCCTGACTCTACCCTGTAGGATTTAATTTTCACCTGACCCTGTAGTGATTTAGTTTTCACCTGACCTACCTGTAGTGATTTAGTTTTCAACCTGACTCTACCCAGTAGTGTTTTAGTTTTCACCCTGACCCTACCTGTAGTGATTTAGTTTTCACCCTACCCTGTAGTGATTTAGTTTTCACCCTGACCCCTACCCTGTAGTGATTTAGTTTTCACCCTACCCGTTAGTGATTTAGTTTTCACCTGACCCTACCCTGTAGTGTTTTAGTTTCACCCGACCCTATACCCTGTAGTGATTTAGTTTTCACCCTACCCTGTAGTGATTTAGTTTTCACCCTGACCCTACCCTGTAGTGATTTAGTTTTCACCTGACCCTACCCTGTAGTGATTTAGTTTTCATCCACACCCTACCCTGTATTGATTTAGTTTTCACCCTGACTCTACCCTGTAGTGTTTTAGTTTTCACCCTGACTCTACCCTGTAGTGATTTAGTTTTCACCCTGACTCTACCCTGTAGTGATTTAGTTTTCACCCTGACCCTACCCTGTAGTGATTTAGTTTTCACCCTACCCTGTAGTGATTTAGTTTTCACCCTGACCCTACCTGTAGTGATTTAGTTTTCACCCTGACCCTACCCTGTATGATTTAGTTTTCACACCCTACCCTGTAGTGATTTAGTTTTCACCCTGACCCTACCCTGTAGTGTTTTAGTTTTCACCCTGACCCTACCCTGTAGTGATTTAGTTTTCACCCTGACCCTACCCTGTAGTGATTTAGTTTTCACCCTGACCCTACCCTGTATTGATTTAGTTTTCACCCTACCCTGTAGTGATTTAGTTTTCACCCTGACCCTACCCTGTAGTGTTTTAGTTTTCACCCTGACCCTACCCTGTAGTGATTTAGTTTTCACCCTGACCCTACCCTGTAGTGATTTGTTTTCACCCACCTGTAGTGATTTAGTTTTCACCCTGACCCTACCCTGTAGTGTTTTAGTTTTCACCCTGACCCTACCCTGTAGTGTTTTAGTTTTCACCCTGACTCTACCCTGTATTGATTTAGTTTTCACCCTACCCTGTAGTGATTTAGTTTTCACCCTGACCCTACCTGTAGTGATTTAGTTTTCACCTGACTTACCCTGTAGTGATTTAGTTTTCACCCTACCTGTAGTGATTTAGTTTTCACCCTGACCCTACCCTGTAGTGATTTAGTTTTCACCTGACCCTACCTGTAGTGTTTAGTTTTCACCCTGACCCCTACCCTGTAGTGATTTAGTTTTCACCCTGACCCTACCCTGTAGTGTTTTAGTTTTTCACCTGACCCTACCCTGTAGTGATTAGTTTATCACCCTGACCCTACCCTGTAGTGATTTAGTTTTCACCCTGACCCTACCTGTATTGATTTAGTTTTCACCCTACCCTGTAGTGATTTAGTTTTCACCCTGACCCTACCCTGTAGTGTTTTAGTTTTCACCCTGACCCTACCCTGTAGTGATTTAGTTTTCACCCTGACCCTACCCTGTAGTGATTTAGTTTTCACCCTGACTCTACCCTGTAGTGATTTAGTTTTCACCCTACCCTGTAGTGATTTAGTTTTCACCCTGACCCTACCCTGTAGTGATTTAGTTTTCACCCTGACTCTACCCTGTAGTGATTTAGTTTTCACCCTGACTCTACCCTGTAGTGTTTTAGTTTTCACCCTGACCCTGTAGTGATTTAGTTTTCACCCTGACCCTACCCTGTAGTGATTTAGTTTTCACCCTGACCCTACCCTGTATTGATTTAGTTTTCACCCTGACTCTACCCTGTAGTGTTTTAGTTTTCACCCTGACTCTACCCTGTAGTGATTTAGTTTTCACCCTGACCCTACCCTGTAGTGATTTAGTTTTCACCCTACCCTGTAGTGATTTAGTTTTCACCCTGACTCTACCCTGTAGTGATTTAGTTTTCACCCTGATCCTACCCTGTAGTGTTTTAGTTTTCACCCTGACCCTACCCTGTAGTGATTTAGTTTTCACCCTACCCTGTAGTGATTTAGTTTTCACCCTGACCCTACCCTGTTGTGATTTAGTTTTCACCCACACCCTACCCTGTATTGATTTAGTTTTCACCCTGACTGTACCCTGTAGTGTTTTAGTTTTCACCCTGACTCTACCCTGTAGTGATTTAGTTTTCACCCCGACCCTACCCTGTAGTGATTTAGTTTTCACCCTACCCTGTAGTGATTTAGTTTTCACCCTGACCCTACCCTGTATTGATTTAGTTTTCACCCTACCCTGTAGTGATTTAGTTTTCACCCTGACCCTACCCTGTAGTGTTTTAGTTTTCACCCTGACCCTACCCTGTAGTGATTTAGTTTTCACCCTGACCCTACCCTGTAGTGATTTAGTTTTCACCCTGACTCTACCCTGTAGTGATTTAGTTTTTCACCCTACCCTGTAGTGATTTAATTTTCACCCTGACTCTACCCTGTAGTGATTTAGTTTTCACCCTGACCCTACCCTGTAGTGATTTAGTTTTCACCCTGACCCTACCCTGTAGTGATTTAGTTTTCACCCTACCCTGTAGTGATTTAGTTTTCACCCTGACTCTACCCTGTAGTGTTTTAGTTTTCACCCTGACCCTACCCTGTAGTGATTTAGTTTTCACCCTACCCTGTAGTGATTTAGTTTTCACCCTACCCTGTAGTGATTTAGTTTTCACCCTACCCTGTAGTGATTTAGTTTTCACCCTGCCCCTACCCTGTAGTGATTTAGTTTTCACCCTACCCTGTAGTGATTTAGTTTTCACCCTGACTCTACCCTGTAGTGATTTAGTTTTCACCCTGACCCTACCCTGTAGTGTTTTAGTTTTCACCCTGACCCTACCCTGTAGTGATTTAGTTTTCACCCTACCCTGTAGTGATTTAGTTTTCACCCTGACCCTACCCTGTAGTGATTTAGTTTTCACCCTGACCCTACCCTGTAGTGATTTAGTTTTCACCCACACCCTACCCTGTATTGATTTAGTTTTCACCCTGACTCTACCCTGTAGTGTTTTAGTTTTCACCCTGACTCTACCCTGTAGTGATTTAGTTTTCACCCCGACCCTACCCTGTAGTGATTTAGTTTTCACCCTACCCTGTAGTGATTTAGTTTTCACCCTGACCCTACCCTGTATTGATTTAGTTTTCACCCTACCCTGTAGTGATTTAGTTTTCACCCTGACCCTACCCTGTAGTGTTTTAGTTTTCACCCTGACCCTACCCTGTAGTGATTTAGTTTTCACCCTGACCCTACCCTGTAGTGTTTTAGTTTTCACCCTGACCCTACCCTGTAGTGATTTAGTTTTCACCCTGACTCTACCCTGTAGTGATTTAGTTTTCACCCTGACTCTACCCTGTATTGATTTATTTTTCACCCTGACCCTACCCTGTAGTGATTTAGTTTTTCACCCTACCCTGTAGTGATTTAGTTTTCACCCTGACCCTACCCTGTAGTGTTTTAGTTTTCACTCTGACTCTACCCTGTAGTGATTTAGTTTTCACCCTGACCCTACCCTGTAGTGATTTAGTTTTCACCCTGACTCTACCCTGTAGTGATTTAGTTTTCACCCTGACCCTGTAGTGATTTAGTTTTCACCCTGACCGTGCTCATTGTATATTTACACTCTAGACTGGTGTCGTAATGCGTTTTAATGCTCGCTTCGAGGCAAGCAACATTGAAACATGCATGAGAGCACCAGCTGTTTTGGACGACTGTGTGATCATGCTCTCCGTAGCCGATGTGAGTAAGACCTTTAAACAGGTCAACATTCACAAGGCCGCGGGGCCAGATGGATTACCAGGACGTGTACTCAGAGCATGCACGGACCAACTTGCAAGTGTCTTCACTGACATTTTCAACCTCTCCCTGACCGAGTCTCTAATACCAACATGTTTTAAGCAGACCACCATAGTCCTTGTGCCCAAGAAAGCGAAGGTAACCTGCCTAAATGACTACCGACCCGTAGCACTCAAGTCTGTAGCCATGAAGTGCTTTGAAAGGCTGGTCATGGCTCACATCAACAACATTATCCCAGAAACCCTAGACCGACTCCAATTTGCATACCGCCCCAACAGATCCACAGATTACGCAATCTCTATTGCACTCCACACTGCCCTTTCCCACCTGGACAAAAGGAACACCTATGTGAGAATGCTGTTCATTGACTACAGCTCAGCGTTCAACACCATAGTGCCCTGAAATCTCATCACTAAGCTATGGACCCTGGGACTAAACACCTCCCTCTGCAACTGGATCCTGGACTTCCTGACGGGTCGCCCCCAGGTGATAAGGGTAGGCAACAACACATCTGCCACGCTGATCCTCAACACTGGGGCCCCTCAGGGGTGCGTGCTCAGTCCCCCCCTGTACTCCCTGGTGCCAGAACAACAACCTCTCCATCAATATGAGCAAGACAAAGGAGCTGATCGTGGACTACAGGAAAAGGAGGGCCGAGCACACCCCCATTCTCATCGACGGGGCTGTAGTGGAGCGGGTTGAGAGCTTCAAGTTCCTTGGTGTCCACATCACCAATGAACTATCATGGTCTAACCACACCAAGAAAGTTGTGAAGAGGGCACGACAACACCTTTTCCCCCTCAGGAGACTGAAAACATTTGGCATGGGTCCCCAGATCCTCAAAACGTTCTACAGCTGCAGCATCGAGAGCATCCTGACCGGTTGCATCACCGCCTGGTATGGCAACTGCTCAGCATCCGACAGTAAGGCGTTAGAAGGTAGTGCGTATGGCCAATTGAATCCCTGGGGCCAAGCTTACTGCCAACCAGGACCTATATACTAGGCGTTGTCAGAGGAAGGCCCCAAAAATTGTCAAAGATTCCAGTCACCGAAGTCATAGACTGTTCTCTCTGCTACCGCACGGCAAGCGGTACCGGAGCGCCAAGTCTAGGACCAAAAGGCTCCTTAACAGCTTCTTACCCCCAAGCCGTAAGACTGCTGAACAATTCATCATCAAATGGCCACCCGGACTAAGTGAATTATTGATGCCCAGAGCTGGAAACACATCAGATGGCTTCCACAACATGTGAACAATGTGAAAAAAGATGGGATCGATAGACCTAACAACTAGAAATGGGTAGATGTTGTAGTAAGTGGTGTCAGGTGTGGTCACGGGACGAGGTGCCCCTAAACCTCTCCAAAGTTTCATATGTTTGTAAATTAGAAAGTTCCAGTGCTATTACATATCTGCAATCCCTAAATTCTATTTGTTCAGTATAAAAACACAATTTCTACCATACCAGGGTACATTCGTGTCCTTTCAACCTCTCCAAAGTGTCCGAATGTGGTAATTGCACTGTTTTTGCACACTGGATGTGGGGGGACATGCATTGGATATCCAAGTGTTTTCATCATATTTCTCATGAGCAAAGATATAGTCACTTGGTGGACATGTTGCTATTAATCCATACATCATCAGATGACATTGACAATAGGCTAGATTTGTCCCCAGGGTACTCCTGCCACTATCATCACCAACCCTCTCCCCCTCTCCCAACTCCTCTCCCCAGGGTACTCCTGCCACTATCATCACCAACCCTCTCCCCCTCTCCCAACTCCTCTCCCCAGGGTACTCCTGCCACTATCATCACCAACCCTCTCCCCCTCTCCCAACTCCTCTCCCCAGGGTACTCCTGCCACTATCATCACCAACCCTCTCCCCCTCTCCCAACTCCTCTCCCCAGGGTACTCCTGCCACTATCATCACCAACCCTCTCCCCCTCTCCCAACTCCTCTCCCCAGGGTACTCCTGCCACTATCATCACCAACCCTCTCCCCCTCTCCCAACTCCTCTCCCCAGGGTACTCCTGCCACTATCATCACCAACCCTCTCCCCCTCTCCCATCTCCTCTCCCAACTCCTCTCCTCAGTGTACTCCTGCCACTATCATCACCAACCCTCTCCCATCTCCTCTCCCATCTCCTCTCCTCAGTGTACTCCTGTCACCATCATCACCAACCCTCTCCCCCTCTCCCATCTCCTCTCCCCCTCTCCCATCTCCTCTCCCCAGTGTACTCCTGCCACCATCATCACCAACCCTCTCCCCCTCTCCCAACTCCTCTCCTCAGTGTACTCCTGTCACCATCATCACCAACCCTCTCCCCCTCTCCCATCTCCTCTCCCCCTCTCCCATCTCCTCTCCCCAGTGTACTCCTGCCACCATCATCACCAACCCTCTCCCCCTCTCCCATCTCCTCTCCCCCTCTCCCATCTCCTCTCCCCAGTGTACTCCTGCCACCATCATCACCAACCCTCTCCCCCTCTCCCATCTCCTCTCCCCAGTGTACTCCTGCCACCATCATCACCAACCCTCTCCCCCTCTCCCATCTCCTCTCCCCAGGGTACTCCTGCCACTATCATCACCAACCCTCTCCCCCTCTCCCAACTCCTCTCCTCAGTGTACTCCTGCCACTATCATCACCAACCCTCTCCCCCTCTCCCATCTCCTCTCCCCCTCTCCCAACTCCTCTCCCCCTCTCCCAACTCCTCTCCTCGGTGTACTCCTGCCACTATCATCACCAACCCTCTCCCATCTGCTCTCCCCCTCTCCTAACTCCTCTCCCCAGGGTACTCCTGTCACCATCATCACCAACCCTCTCCCATCTCCTCTCCCCCTCTCCCATCTCCTCTCCCCCTCTCCCAACTCCTCTCCTCAGTGTACTCCTGCCACCATCATCACCAACCCTCTCCCAACTCCTCTCCCCCTCTCCCAACTCCTCTCCCCAGGGTACTCCTGCCACCATCATCACCAACCCTCTCCCATCTCCTCTCCCCCTCTCCCAACTCCTCTCCCCAGGGTACTCCTGCCACCATCATCACCAACCCTCTCCCAACCCTCTCCCCCTCTCCCAACCCCTCTCCCCAGGGTACTCCTGCCACCATCATCACCAACCCTCTCCCATCCCCTCTCCAAACCCTCTCCCAACTCCTCTCCCCAGGGTACTGCTGCCACCATCATCACCAACCCTCTCCCCCTCTCCAAACCCTCTCCCAACTCCTCTCCCCAGGGTACTGCTGCCACCATCATCACCAACCCTCTCCCCCTCTCCCAACTCCTCTCCCCAGGGTACTGCTGCCACCATCATCACCAACCCTCTCCCATCCCCTCTCCCCCTCTCCCAACTCCTCTCCCCAGGGTACTGCTGCCACCATCATCACCAACCCTCTCCAAACCCTCTCCCAACTCCTCTCCCCAGGGTACTGCTGCCACCATCATCACCAACCCTCTCCCCCTCTCCAAACCCTCTCCCAACTCCTCTCCCCAGGGTACTGCTGCCACCATCATCACCAACCCTCTCCCCCTCTCCAAACCCTCTACCAACTCCTCTCCCCAGGGTACTGCTGCCACCATCATCACCAACCCTCTCCCCCTCTCCAAACCCTCTCCCAACTCCTCTCCCCAGGGTACTGCTGCCACCATCATCACCAACCCTCTCCCCCTCTCCAAACCCTCTCCCAACTCCTCTCCCCAGGGTACTCCTGCCACTCTGCCACCTTCTCCTCTCCGCTTTCCGCTCTCCTCTCCATCTCTCCTCTCCCCTCTTCTCTCTCTCTCTCCTCGTTAGGCTCATTGGAGGGACTTCCACTTGGCCACCAATATCACCACTAAGTCTCTCTCCTCCCCTCTCTCCTCTTCTCTCTGTTCTCTCTAGGGTACTCCATGACCACTAAATCTCTCCTCTCTCCTTTCCTGTCTTCTCTCAGGGTACTCCAGCTCGTTGGAGGGACTTCCACTCTGCCACTATCGTTGGCACTAAGATGTTTGTGTTTGGAGGCAGAGCAGATCGCTTCGGTCCGTTCCACTCTAATAATGAGATCTACTGCAACAAGATAAAGGTGTTTGATACAGAGACCAACAGCTGGCTGAACACTGCTACTACCCAGCTCCTACCAGAGGGACGACGTAGCCACTCAGCCTGTAAGAGACAGACACACACAAACACTCGTTGCATTTTTCAACCCTTTATCTTGTAATGTATTTTAATGGCAGTGTTGAATAAAAGGCTCATGTCAATGCATTCATTATAGGAAAACTGTCTGAATTCAAATGTTCCATCTTTCTTTTCTGTAATTATGTTCTGTTGACTGCAGTTCTCTCCTGTGTGACCTTTCAGTCTCCCTGTCACATTGGGGGTGAGGGCCCCACTGCTCCTGTTGGGGTGTCTATAGGGCCCCACTGCTCCTGTTAGGGTGTCTATAGGGCCCCACTGCTCCTGTTAGGGTGTCTATAGGGCCCCACTGCTCCTGTTAGGGTGTCTATAGGGCCCCACTGCTCCTGTTAGGGTGTCTATAGGGCCCCACTGCTCCTGTTAGGGTGTCTATAGGGCCCCACTGCTCCTGTTGGGGTGTCTATAGGGCCCCACTGCTCCTGTTGGGGTGTCTATAGGGCCCCTCTGCTCCTGTTGGGGTGTCTATAGGGCCCCACTGCTCCTGTTAGGGTGTCTATAGGGCCCCACTGTTCCTGTTAGGGTGTCTATAGGGCCCCACTGTTCCTGTTAGGGTGTCTATAGGGCCCCACTGCTCCTGTTAGGGTGTCTATAGGGCCCCTCTGCTCCTGTTAGGGTGTCTATAGGGCCCCACTGCTCCTGTTGGGGTGTCTATAGGGCCCCACTGCTCCTGTTGGGGTGTCTATAGGGCCCCACTGCTCCTGTTAGGGTGTCTATAGGGCCCCTCTGCTCCTGTTGGGGTGTCTATAGGGCCCCTCTGCTCCTGTTGGGGTGTCTATAGGGCCCCTCTGCTCCTGTTGGGGTGTCTATAGGGCCCCTCTGCTCCTGTTGGGGTGTCTATAGGGCCCCTCTGCTCCTGTTGGGGTGTCTATAGGGCCCCTCTGCTCCTGTTAGGGTGTCTTTAGGGCCCCTCTGCTCCTGTTGGGGTGTCTATAGGGCCCCTCTGCTCCTGTTGGGGTGTCTATAGGGCCCCTCTGCTCCTGTTGGGGTGTCTATAGGGCCCCTCTGCTCCTGTTGGGGTGTCTATAGGGCCCCACTGCTCCTGTTGGGGTGTCTATAGGGCCCCACTGTTCCTGTTAGGGTGTCTATAGGGCCCCACTGCTCCTGTTAGGGTGTCTATAGGGCCCCACTGCTCCTGTTGGGGTGTGTTTGTGTCTATAGGGCCCCACTGCTCCTGTTGGGGTGTCTATAGGGCCCCACTGCTCCTGTTGGGGTGTCTATAGGGCCCCACTGCTCCTGTTGGGGTGTCTATAGGGCCCCACTGCTCCTGTTGGGGTGTCTTTAGGGCCCCTCTGCTCCTGTTGGGGTGTCTATAGGGCCCCACTGCTCCTGTTAGGGTGTCTATAGGGCCCCTCTGCTCCTGTTAGGGTCTTTAGGGCCCCACTGCTCCTGTTGGGGTGTCTTTAGGGCCCCTCTGCTCCTGTTGGGGTGTCTATAGGGCCCCACTGCTCCTGTTGGGGTGTCTATAGGGCCCCTCTGCTCCTGTTGGGGTGTCTTTAGGGCCCCACTGCTCCTGTTAGGGTGTCTATAGGGCCCCACTGCTCCTGTTGGGGTGTCTATAGGGCCCCACTGCTCCTGTTGGGGTGTCTATAGGGCCCCACTGCTCCTGTTGGGGTGTCTATAGGGCCCCACTGCTCCTGTTGGGGTGTCTATAGGGCCCCACTGTTCCTGTTAGGGTGTCTATAGGGCCCCACTGCTCCTGTTAGGGTGTCTATAGGGCCCCTCTGCTCCTGTTAGGGTGTCTATAGGGCCCCACTGCTCCTGTTAGGGTGTCTTTAGGGCCCCACTGCTCCTGTTGGGGTGTCTTTAGGGCCCCACTGCTCCTGTTGGGGTGTCTATAGGGCCCCTCTGCTCCTGTTGGGGTGTCTATAGGGCCCCACTGCTCCTGTTGGGGTGTCTATAGGGCCCCTCTGCTCCTGTTGGGGTGTCTATAGGGCCCCACTGCTCCTGTTGGGGTGTCTTTAGGGCCCCTCTGTTCCTGTTGGGGTGTCTTTAGGGCCCCTCTGTTCCTGTTAGGGTGTCTATAGGGCCCCACTGCTCCTGTTAGGGTGTCTATAGGGCCCCACTGCTCCTGTTGGGGTGTCTTTAGGGCCCCACTGCTCCTGTTGGGGTGTCTTTAGGGCCCCACTGCTCCTGTTGGGGTGTCTTTAGGGCCCCACTGCTCCTGTTAGGGTGTGTTTGTGTCTATAGGGCCCCACTGCTCCTGTTAGGGTGTCTATAGGGCCCCACTGCTCCTGTTGGGGTGTCTTTAGGGCCCCACTGCTCCTGTTGGGGTGTTTTTAGGGCCCCACTGCTCCTGTTGGGGTGTCTTTAGGGCCCCACTGCTCCTGTTAGGGTGTCTTTAGGGCCCCACTGCTCCTGTTGGGGTGTCTTTAGGGCCCCACTGATCCTGTGGGGGTGTCTTTAGGGCCCCACTGATCCTGTGGGGGTGTCTTTAGGGCCCCACTGCTCCTGTGGGGGTGTCTTTAGGGCCCCACTGCTCCTGTTGGGGTGTCTTTAGGGCCCCTCTGCTCCTGTTGGGGTGTCTTTAGGGCCCCTCTGCTCCTGTTGGGGTGTCTTTAGGGCCCCTCTGCTCCTGTTGGGGTGTCTATAGGGCCCCACTGCTCCTGTTGGGGTGTCTTTAGGGCCCCTCTGCTCCTGTTAGGGTGTCTATAGGGCCCCACTGCTCCTGTTGGGGTGTCTTTAGGGCCCCTCTGCTCCTGTTAGGGTGTCTATAGGGCCCCACTGCTCCTGTTGGGGTGTCTATAGGGCCCCACTGCTCCTGTTAGGGTGTCTATAGGGCCCCACTGCTCCTGTTAGGGTGTCTATAGGGCCCCTCTGCTCCTGTTAGGGTGTCTATAGGGCCCCACTGCTCCTGTTGGGGTGTCTATAGGGCCCCACTGCTCCTGTTGGGGTGTCTTTAGGGCCCCACTGCTCCTGTTGGGGTGTCTATAGGGCCCCACTGCTCCTGTTGGGGTGTCTATAGGGCCCCACTGCTCCTGTTGGGGTGTCTATAGGGCCCCACTGCTCCTGTTGGGGTGTCTATAGGGCCCCACTGCTCCTGTTGGGGTGTCTATAGGGCCCCACTGCTCCTGTTGGGGTGTCTATAGGGCCCCACTGCTCCTGTTAGGGTGTCTATAGGGCCCCTCTGCTCCTGTTGGGGTGTCTATAGGGCCCCACTGCTCCTGTTAGGGTGTCTATAGGGCCCCACTGCTCCTGTTGGGGTGTCTATAGGGCCCCTCTGCTCCTGTTAGGGTGTCTATAGGGCCCCTCTGCTCCTGTTGGGGTGTCTTTAGGGCCCCTCTGCTCCTGTTGGGGTGTCTATAGGGCCCCACTGCTCCTGTTGGGGTGTCTATAGGGCCCCACTGCTCCTGTTGGGGTGTCTATAGGGCCCCTCTGCTCCTGTTGGGGTGTCTATAGGGCCCCACTGCTCCTGTTGGGGTGTCTATAGGGCCCCTCTGCTCCTGTTGGGGTGTCTATAGGGCCCCACTGCTCCTGTTGGGGTGTCTATAGGGCCCCACTGCTCCTGTTGGGGTGTCTATAGGGCCCCACTGCTCCTGTTGGGGTGTCTATAGGGCCCCACTGCTCCTGTTAGGGTCTTTAGGGCCCCTCTGCTCCTGTTGGGGTGTCTATAGGGCCCCTCTGCTCCTGTTAGGGTGTCTATAGGGCCCCACTGCTCCTGTTGGGGTGTCTATAGGGCCCCACTGCTCCTGTTGGGGTGTCTTTAGGGCCCCACTGCTCCTGTTGGGGTGTCTATAGGGCCCCACTGCTCCTGTTGGGGTGTCTTTAGGGCCCCACTGCTCCTGTTGGGGTGTCTTTAGGGCCCCACTGCTCCTGTTGGGGTGTCTATAGGGCCCCTCTGCTCCTGTTGGGGTGTCTTTAGGGCCCCTCTGCTCCTGTTGGGGTGTCTATAGGGCCCCACTGCTCCTGTTGGGGTGTCTATAGGGCCCCTCTGCTCCTGTTGGGGTGTCTTTAGGGCCCCTCTGCTCCTGTTGGGGTGTCTATAGGGCCCCACTGTTCCTGTTAGGGTGTCTATAGGGCCCCACTGCTCCTGTTAGGGTGTCTATAGGGCCCCACTGCTCCTGTTAGGGTGTGTTTGTGTCTATAGGGCCCCACTGCTCCTGTTAGGGTGTGTTTGTGTCTATAGGGCCCCACTGCTCCTGTTAGGGTGTGTTTAGGGCCCCACTGTTCCTGTTAGGGTGTGTTTGTGTCTATAGGGCCCCACTGCTCCTGTTAGGGTGTCTATAGGGCCCCACTGCTCCTGTTAGGGTGTCTATAGGGCCCCACTGCTCCTGTTGGGGTGTCTATAGGGCCCCACTGCTCCTGTTGGGGTGTCTATAGGGCCCCTCTGCTCCTGTTGGGGTGTCTTTAGGGCCCCTCTGCTCCTGTTGGGGTGTCTATAGGGCCCCTCTGCTCCTGTTGGGGTGTCTTTAGGGCCCCTCTGCTCCTGTTGGGGTGTCTATAGGGCCCCACTGTTCCTGTTAGGGTGTCTATTTTTTTTTTTTTTTTTTTTTTTTTATTTCACCTTTATTTAACCAGGTAGGCTAGTTGAGAACAAGTTCTCATTTGCAACTGCGACCTGGCCAAGATAAAGCATAGCAGTGTGAACAGACAACAACACAGAGTTACACATGGAGTAAACAATAAACAAGTCAAAACATGGTAGAAAAAAAGAGAATCTATATACACTCTATATACAATGTGTGCTAAAGGCATGAGGTAGGCAATAAATCGAGTAATTACAATTTAGCAGAGATACTGGTGTGCAAAAGAGCAGAAAAGTAAATAAATAAAAGCAGTATGGGGGGTGAGGTAGGTAAATTGGGTGGGTAGTTTACAGATGGACTATGTACAGCTGCAGCGATCGGTTAGCTGCTCGGATAGCAGATTTTTAAAGTTGTTGAGGGAGATAAAAGTCTCCAACTTCAGAGATTTTTGCAATTCGTTCCAGTCGCAGGCAGCAGAGAACTGGAAGGAAAGGCGTCCAAATGAGGTTTTGGCTTTAGGGATGATCAGTGAGATACACCTGCTGGAGCGCGTGCTACGGGTGGGTGTAGCCATCGTGACCAGTGAACTGAGATAAGGCGGCACTTTACCTAGCATAGCCTTGTAGATGACCTGGAGCCAGTGGGTCTGACGACGAACATGTAGCGAGGGCCAGCCGACTAGGGCATACAGGTCGCAGTGGTGGGTCGTATAAGGTGCTTTAGTAACAAAACGGATGGCACTGTGATAAACTGCATCCAGTTTGCTGAGTAGAGTATTGGAAGCTATTTTGTAGATGACATCGCCGAAGTCGAGGATCGGTAGGATAGTCAGTTTTACTAGGGTAAGTTTGGCGGCGTGAGTGAAGGAGGCTTTGTTGCGAAATAGAAAGCCGACTCTAGATTTGATTTTGGATTGGAGATGTTTGATATGAGTCTGGAAGGAGAGTTTGCAGTCTAGCCAGACACCTAGGTACTTATAGATGTCCACATATTCTAGGTCGGAACCGTCCAGGGTGGTGATGCTAGTCGGGCGTGCGGGTGCAGGCAGCGAACGGTTGAAAAGCATGCATTTGGTTTTACTAGCGTTTAAGAGCAGTTGGAGGCCACGGAGGGAGTGTTGTATGGCATTGAAGCTCGTTTGGAGGTTAGATAGCACAGTGTCCAAGGAAGGGCCGGAAGTATACAGAATGGTGTCGTCTGCATAGAGGTGGATCAGGGAATCGCCCGCAGCAAGAGCAACATCATTGATATATACAGAGAAAAGAGTCGGCCCGAGAATTGAACCCTGTGGTACCCCCATAGAGACTGCCAGAGGACCGGACAACATGCCCTCCGATTTGACACACTGAACTCTGTCTGCAAAGTAGTTGGTGAACCAGGCAAGGCAGTCATTAGAAAAACCGAGGCTACTGAGTCTGCCGATAAGAATATGGTGATTGACAGAGTCGAAAGCCTTGGCCAGGTCGATGAAGACGGCTGCACAGTAATGTCTTTTATCGATGGCGGTTATGACATCGTTTAGTACCTTGAGCGTGGCTGAGGTGCACCCGTGACCGGCTCGGAAACCGGATTGCACAGCGGAGAAGGTACGGTGGGATTCGAGATGGTCAGTGATCTGTTTGTTGACTTGGCTTTCGAAGACCTTAGATAGGCAGGGCAGGATGGATATAGGTCTGTAACAGTTTGGGTCCAGGGTGTCTCCCCCTTTGAAGAGGGGGATGACCGCGGCAGCTTTCCAATCCTTGGGGATCTCAGATGATACGAAGGAGAGGTTGAACAGGCTGGTAATAGGGGGTGCGACAATGGCGGCGGACAGTTTCAGAAATAGGGGGTCCAGATTGTCAAGCCCAGCTGATTTGTATGGGTCCAGGTTTTCCAGCTCTTTCAGAACATCTGCTATCTGGATATGGGTAAAGGAGAAGCTGGGGAGGCTTGGGCGAGTAGCAGCGGGGGGGGCGGGGCTGTTGGCCAAGGTTGGAGTCGCCAGGAGGAAGGCATGGCCAGCCATTGAGAAATGTTTGTTGAAGTTTTCGATTATCATGGACTTATCGGTGGTGACCGTGTTACCTAGCCTCAGTGAAGTGGGCAGCTGGGAGGAGGTGCTCTTGTTTTCCATGGACTTTACAGTATCCCAGAACTTTTTGGAGTTAGAGCTACAGGATGCAAATTTCTGCTTGAAAAAGCTGGCCTTTGCTTTCCTGACTGACTGCGTGTATTGGTTCCTGACTTCCCTGAACAGTTGCATATCGCGGGGGCTCTTCGATGCTATTGCAGTTCGCCACAGGATGTTTTTGTGCTGGTCGAGGGCAGTCAGGTCTGGAGTGAACCAAGGGCTATATCTGTTCTTGGTTCTGCATTTTTTGAACGGAGCATGCTTGTCTAATATGGTGAGGAAGTAACTTTTAAAGAATGACCAGGCATCCTCAACTGACGGGATGAGGTCAATATCCTTCCAGGGTACCCGGGCCAGGTCGATTAGAAAGGCCTGCTCGCAGAAGTGTTTTAGGGAGCGTTTGACAGTGATGAGGGGTGGTCGTTTGGCCGCGGACCCGTGGCGGATACAGGCAATGAGGCAGTGATCGCTGAGATCTTGATTGAAGACAGCAGAGGTGTATTTGGAGGGCAAGTTGGTTAGGATAATGTCAATTAGGGTGCCCATGTTTACGGATTTAGGGTTGTACCTGGTGGGTTCCTTGATGATTTGTGTGAGATTGAGGGCATCAAGCTTAGATTGTAGGACTGCCGGGGTGTTAAGCATATCCCAGTTTAGGTCACCTAACAGAACAAACTCTGAAGCTAGATGGGGAGCGATCAATTCACAGATGGTGTCCAGGGCACAGCTGGGAGCTGAGGGGGGTCGGTAGCAGGCGGCAACAGTGAGAGACTTATTTCTGGAGAGATTAATTTTTAAAATTAGAAGTTCGAACTGTTTGGGCATAGACCTGGAAAGTATGACAGAACTTTGCAGGCTATCTCTGCAGTAGATTGCAACTCCTCCCCCTTTGGCAGTTCTATCTTGACGGAAAGTGTTATAGTTGGGTATGGAAATCTCAGAATTTTTGGTGGCCTTCCTAAGCCAGGATTCGGACACGGCAAGGACATCAGGGTTGGCAGAGTGTGCTAAAGCGGTGAGTAAGGCAAACTTAGGGAGGAGGCTTCTGATGTTGACATGCATGAGGCCAAGGCTTTTTCGATCACAGAAGTCAACAAATGAGGGTGACTGGGGACATGCAGGGCCTGGGTTTACCTCCACATCACCCGAGGAACAGAGGAGTAGTAGGATGAGGGTGCGGCTAAAGGCTATCAAAACTGGTCGCCTAGAGCGTTGGGGACAAGGAATAAAAGGAGCAGATTTATGGGCGTGGTAGAATAGATTCTGGGCATAATGTGCAGACCAGGGTATGGTGGGGCACGGGTACAGTGGAGGCAAGCCCAGGCACTGGGTGATGATAAGAGAGGTTGTATCTCTGGACATGCTGGTCTCAATGGGTGAGGTCACCGCATGTGTGGGGGGTGGGACAAAGGAGGTATCAGAGGTACGGAGAGTGGAACTACGGGGTCCATTGTAAACCAAAACAATGATAACTAGCCTGAACAACAGTATGCAAGGCATATTGATATTTGAGGGAGACATACAATAAGGCATAAAGTGATTGCAGGTCTTGATTGGGAGAGCTAGCTAAAACAACAGGTGAGATAACAGCAGCTAGTCTGCTAACACAGCAACAGCAGGTAAAAATGGCGACGGCTAGGCAGAGAGGGTCGGATTAACTACACACAGATCCTGAGTTAAAGCACAGAGCCGACAGATAAAACACAAATAAACGGAATGGAGTACCATGAATTAATGGACAGTCAAGCAGGCATCAGCTATGTAGCCAAGTGATCATAGTGTCCAGGGGGCAGCCGTAGATGGAGCAGTGAGGCCTCCACTAAGCTAGCCCGCGGCGTTTAAAGTTAGTAGCCCGGGGGGTGGTCTGCTCAGACGGAGGGGGTCTGCTCAGACGGAGGCCGGTTGAGGGCACAGCGGATGGGGTAATCGTCTGCAGACCAGACGTGGTCGTGTCGACAGAGAATCCAAGCCGGATGGCGAAAGAGAGGTTGTGAATTGTAGAATAGTGTTTGCTAACTGGTGCTAGCTTCGTGATTCAGACAGCTAGTCATGGGTAGCAAGCTAGCAGAAGATGGAGGTCTGTTTTTAGCCACGCCGTGCATTTCCGTCGGTAGATTAGTGGGGTTCCGTGTGGTAGAGGGGACCAATCCAATTGTCAAAATAGTTATAGTGGCCTAAGAAGATTGTTCGATAGACCTGTTCAGATAACAGCCGATATGCTCAGGACAGCTAACGATTAGCGGGCCGCAGGAACAGTGGGGAACAGTGGGGTCACAGGAACAGTGGGGTCTATAGGGCCCCACTGCTCCTGTTGGGGTGTCTATAGGGCCCCACTGTTCCTGTTAGGGTGTCTATAGGGCCCCACTGCTCCTGTTAGGGTGTCTATAGGGCCCCACTGTTCCTGTTAGGGTGTCTATAGGGCCCCACTGCTCCTGTTAGGGTGTCTTTAGGGCCCCTCTGCTCCTGTTGGGGTGTCTTTAGGGCCCCACTGCTCCTGTTGGGGTGTCTATAGGGCCCCACTGTTCCTGTTAGGGTGTCTATAGGGCCCCTCTGCTCCTGTTAGGGTGTCTTTAGGGCCCCTCTGCTCCTGTTGGGGTGTCTTTAGGGCCCCTCTGCTCCTGTTGGGGTGTCTTTAGGGCCCCTCTGCTCCTGTTGGGGTGTCTATAGGGCCCCACTGCTCCTGTTAGGGTGTCTATAGGGCCCCTCTGCTCCTGTTGGGGTGTCTATAGGGCCCCTCTGCTCCTGTTAGGGTGTCTATAGGGCCCCACTGCTCCTGTTGGGGTGTCTATAGGGCCCCACTGCTCCTGTTGGGGTGTCTTTAGGGCCCCTCTGCTCCTGTTGGGGTGTCTATAGGGCCCCACTGCTCCTGTTGGGGTGTCTATAGGGCCCCACTGCTCCTGTTAGGGTGTCTATAGGGCCCCACTGCTCCTGTTGGGGTGTCTATAGGGCCCCACTGCTCCTGTTAGGGTGTATTTAGGGCCCCACTGCTCCTGTTAGGGTGTCTATAGGGCCCCACTGCTCCTGTTGGGGTGTCTATAGGGCCCCACTGCTCCTGTTGGGGTGTCTATAGGGCCCCACTGTTCCTGTTGGGGTGTCTTTAGGACCCCACTGCTCCTGTTGGGGTGTCTATAGGGCCCCACTGCTCCTGTTAGGGTGTCTATAGGGCCCCACTGCTCCTGTTAGGGTGTCTATAGGGCCCCACTGCTCCTGTTAGGGTGTCTATAGGGCCCCACTGTTCCTGTTGGGGTGTCTATAGGGCCCCTCTGCTCCTGTTGTGGTGTCTTTAGGGCCCCACTGCTCCTGTTGGGGTGTGTTTGTGTCTATAGGGCCCCACTGCTCCTGTTAGGGTGTGTTTGTGTCTATAGGGCCCCACTGCTCCTGTTAGGGTGTGTATAGGGCCCCACTGCTCCTGTTAGGGTGTGTTTGTGTCTATAGGGCCCCACTGCTCCTGTTGGGGTGTGTTTAGGGCCCCACTGCTCCTGTTAGGGTGTCTATAGGGCCCCACTGCTCCTGTTGGGGTGTCTATAGGGCCCCACTGCTCCTGTTGGGGTGTCTATAGGGCCCCACTGCTCCTGTTAGGGTGTCTTTAGGGCCCCACTGCTCCTGTTGGGGTGTCTTTAGGGCCCCACTGCTCCTGTTAGGGTGTCTATAGGGCCCCACTGCTCCTGTTGGGGTGTCTATAGGGCCCCTCTGCTCCTGTTGGGGTGTCTATAGGGCCCCACTGCTCCTGTTGGGGTGTCTATAGGGCCCCACTGCTCCTGTTAGGGTGTCTATAGGGCCCCACTGCTCCTGTTAGGGTGTCTATAGGGCCCCACTGCTCCTGTTGGGGTGTCTATAGGGCCCCACTGCTCCTGTTAGGGTGTCTATAGGGCCCCTCTGCTCCTGTTGGGGTGTCTATAGGGCCCCACTGCTCCTGTTAGGGTCTTTAGGGCCCCTCTGCTCCTGTTAGGGTGTCTATAGGGCCCCTCTGCTCCTGTTAGGGTGTCTATAGGGCCCCACTGCTCCTGTTGGGGTGTCTATAGGGCCCCACTGCTCCTGTTGGGGTGTCTTTAGGGCCCCACTGCTCCTGTTGGGGTGTCTATAGGGCCCCACTGCTCCTGTTGGGGTGTCTTTAGGGCCCCACTGCTCCTGTTGGGGTGTCTATAGGGCCCCTCTGCTCCTGTTGGGGTGTCTTTAGGGCCCCTCTGCTCCTGTTGGGGTGTCTATAGGGCCCCACTGCTCCTGTTAGGGTGTCTATAGGGCCCCACTGCTCCTGTTGGGGTGTCTATAGGGCCCCACTGCTCCTGTTGGGGTGTCTATAGGGCCCCTCTGCTCCTGTTGGGGTGTCTTTAGGGCCCCTCTGCTCCTGTTGGGGTGTCTATAGGGCCCCACTGTTCCTGTTAGGGTGTCTATAGGGCCCCACTGTTCCTGTTAGGGTGTCTATAGGGCCCCACTGCTCCTGTTGGGGTGTCTATAGGGCCCCACTGTTCCTGTTAGGGTGTCTATAGGGCCCCACTGCTCCTGTTAGGGTGTCTTTAGGGCCCCTCTGCTCCTGTTGGGGTGTCTTTAGGGCCCCACTGCTCCTGTTGGGGTGTCTATAGGGCCCCACTGTTCCTGTTAGGGTGTCTATAGGGCCCCTCTGCTCCTGTTAGGGTGTCTTTAGGGCCCCTCTGCTCCTGTTGGGGTGTCTTTAGGGCCCCTCTGCTCCTGTTGGGGTGTCTTTAGGGCCCCTCTGCTCCTGTTGGGGTGTCTATAGGGCCCCACTGCTCCTGTTAGGGTGTCTATAGGGCCCCTCTGCTCCTGTTGGGGTGTCTATAGGGCCCCTCTGCTCCTGTTAGGGTGTCTATAGGGCCCCACTGCTCCTGTTAGGGTGTCTTTAGGGCCCCTCTGCTCCTGTTGGGGTGTCTTTAGGGCCCCTCTGCTCCTGTTGGGGTGTCTGTAGGGCCCCTCTGCTCCTGTTGGGGTGTCTTTAGGGCCCCTCTGCTCCTGTTGGGGTGTCTTTAGGGCCCCACTGTTCCTGTTAGGGTGTCTATAGGGCCCCACTGCTCCTGTTGGGGTGTCTATAGGGCCCCACTGCTCCTGTTGGGGTGTCTATAGGGCCCCACTGTTCCTGTTGGGGTGTCTATAGGGCCCCACTGCTCCTGTTGGGGTGTCTTTAGGGCCCCACTGCTCCTGTTAGGGTGTCTATAGGGCCCCACTGCTCCTGTTAGGGTGTCTTTAGGGCCCCTCTGCTCCTGTTGGGGTGTCTATAGGGCCCCACTGCTCCTGTTGGGGTGTCTATAGGGCCCCTCTGCTCCTGTTATGGTGTCTTTATGTGCTTCTTCCTTTGTTACTCACCATTTGATATATTATTTTTCTAAAACAAAAAGACAGATCTCCTAAATGGTCATGTTCTATTCATTTTCCTTTCTCCTCCAGTTTCCTACAACGGGGAGCTGTATATATTCGGGGGCTACAACGCTCGTCTGGACCGACACTTCAACGACCTCTGGAAGTTCAACCCAGGTGATAAAAAATATATAAAATGATATATACATCCATTTTAAAGTGTTGGGTTGGTAGGACAGGCAGGGAGCTAGTGCTGGGTTAGTAGGACAGGCAGGGAGCTAGTGTTGGGTTGGAAGGACAGTCAGGGAGCTGGTGTTGGGTTGGAAGGACAGTCAGGGAGCTAGTGTTGGGTTAGTAGGACAGGCAGGGAGCTGGTGTTGGGTTGGTAGGACAGTCAGGGTGCTAGTGTTGGGTTGGTAGGACAGTCAGGGAACTAGTGCTGGGTTGGTAGGACAGTCAGGGAACTAGTGTTGGGTTGGTAGGACAGTCAGGGAGCTAGTGTTGGGTTGGTAGGACAGGCAGGGAGCTAGTTTTGGGTTGGTAGGACAGGCAGGGAGCTAGTGTTGGGTTGGTAGGACAGTCAGGGAGCTAGTGTTGGGTTAGTAGGACATGCAGGGAGCTAGTGTTGGGTTGGTAGGACAGTCAGGGAACTAGTGCTGGGTTGGTAGGACAGTCAGGGAGCTAGTGTTGGGTTGGTAGGACAGTCAGGGAGCTAGTGTTGGGTTGGTAGGACAGGCAGGGAGCTAGTGTCGGGTTGGTAGGACAGGCAGGGAACTAGTGTTGGGTTGGTAGGACAGGCAGGGAGCTAGTGTCGGGTTGGTAGGACAGGCAGGGAACTAGTGTTGGGTTGGAAGGACAGTCAGGGAACTAGTGTTGGGTTGGAAGGACAGTCAGGGAGCTGGTGCTGGGTTGGTAGGACAGGCAGGGAGCTGGTGTTGGGTTGGTAGGACAGTCAGGGAACTAGTGTTGGGTTGGTAGGACAGGCAGGGAGCTAGTGTTGGGTTGGTAGGACAGTCAGGGAACTAGTGTTGGGTTGGTAGGACAGGCAGGGAGCTAGTGTTGGGTTGGTAGGACAGTCAGGGAGCTGGTGCTGGGTTGGTAGGACAGGCAGGGAGCTAGTGTTGGGTTGGTAGGACAGGCAGGGAACTAGTGTTGGGTTGGTAGGACAGGCAGGGAGCTAGTGTTGGGTTGGTAGGACAGGCAGGGAGCTGGTGCTGGGTTGGTAGGACAGTCAGGGAACTAGTGTTGGGTTGGAAGGACAGTCAGGGAGCTGGTGCTGGGTTGGTAGGACAGTCAGGGAACTAGTGTTGGGTTGGTAGGACAGTCAGGGAGCTGGTGCTGGGTTGGTAGGACAGGCAGGGAACTAGTGTTGGGTTGGTAGGACAGGCAGGGAGCTGGTGCTGGGTTGGTAGGACAGGCAGGGAGCTAGTGTCGGGTTGGTAGGACAGGCAGGGAGCTGGTGTTGGGTTGGTAGGACAGTCAGGGAACTAGGGCTGGGTTGGTAGGACAGTCAGGGAACTAGTGTTGGGTTGGTAGGACAGGCAGGGAGCTAGTGTTGGGGTGGTAGGACAGGCAGGGAGCTAGTGTTGGGTTGGTAGGACAGGCAGGGAGCTAGTACTGGGTTGGTAGGACAGTCAGGGAGCTGGTGCTGGGTTGGAAGGACAGTCAGGGAACTAGTGTTGGGTTGGTAGGACAGGCAGGGAGCTAGTGTTGGGTTGGTAGGACAGGTAGGGAGCTAGTGTTGGGTTGGTAGGACAGGCAGGGAGCTAGTGTCGGGTTGGTAGGACAGGCAGGGAGCTAGTGTCGGGTTGGTAGGACAGTCAGGGAACTAGTGTTGGGTTGGTAGGACAGTCAGGGAGCTAGTGTTGGGTTAGTAGGACAGGCAGGGAGCTAGTGTTGGGTTGGTAGGACAGGCAGGGAGCTAGTGTTGGGTTGGTCGGACAGGCAGGGAGCTAGTGTTGGGTTGGTAGGACAGTCAGGGAGCTAGTGTTGGGTTGGTAGGACAGGCAGGGAGCTAGTGTTGGGTTGGTAGGACAGTCAGGGAGCTAGTGTTGGGTTGGTAGGACAGGCAGGGAGCTAGTGTTGGGTTGGTAGGACAGGCAGGGAGCTAGTGTTTGGTTGGTAGGACAGTCAGGGAGCTAGTGTTGGGTTGGTCGGACAGGCAGGGAGCTAGTGTTGGGTTGGTAGGACAGGCAGGGAGCTAGTGTTGGGTTGGTAGGACAGGCAGGGAGCTAGTGTTGGGTTGGTAGGACAGTCAGGGAGCTAGTGTTGGGTTGGTAGGACAGGCAGGGAGCTAGTGTTGGGTTGGTAGGACAGGCAGGGAGCTAGTGTTTGGTTGGTAGGACAGTCAGGGAACTAGTGTTGGGTTGGTAGGACAGGCAGGGAACTAGTGTTGGGTTGGTAGGACAGGCAGGGAGCTAGTGTTGGGTTGGTAGGACAGTCAGGGAACTAGTGTTGGGTTGGTAGGACAGTCAGGGAACTAGTGTTGGGTTGGTAGGACAGTCAGGGAACTAGTGTTGGGTTGGTAGGACAGGCAGGCAGGGAGCTAGTGTTGGGTTGGTAGGACAGGCAGGGAGGGAGCTAGTGTTGGGTTGGTAGGACAGGCAGGCAGGGAGCTAGTGTTGGGTTGGTAGGACAGGCAGGGAGGGAGCTAGTGTTGGGTTGGTAGGACAGGCAGGGAGGGAGCTAGTGTTGGGTTGGTAGGACAGGCAGGGAGGGAGCTAGTGTTGGGTTGGTAGGACAAGCAGGGAGCTGGTGTTGGGTTGGTAGGACAGGCAGGGAGCTGGTGTTGGGTTGGTAGGACAGGCAGGGAGCTAGTGTTGGGTTGGTAGGACAGGCAGGGAGCTGGTGTTGGGTTGGTAGGACAGGCAGGGAGCTAGTGTTGGGTTGGTAGGACAGGCAGGGAGCTAGTGTTGGGTTGGTAGGACAGGCAGGGAGCTAGTGTTGGGTTGGTAGGACAGGCAGGGAGCTAGTGTTGGGTTGGTAGGACAGGCAGGGAACTAGTGTCGGGTTGGTAGGACAGGCAGAGAGCTAGTGTTGGGTTGGTAGGACAGTCAGGGAACTAGTGTTGGGTTGGTAGGACAGTCAGGGAACTAGTGTTGGGTTGGTAGGACAGGCAGGGAGCTAGTGTTGGGTTGGAAGGACAGGCAGGGAACTAGTGTTGGGTTGGTAGGACAGGCAGGGAGCTAGTGTTGGGTTGGTAGGACAGTCAGGGAACTAGTGTTGGGTTGGTAGGACAGGCAGAGAGCTAGTGTTGGGTTGGTAGGACAGTCAGGGAGCTAGTTATGGGTTGGTAGGACAGGCAGGGAACTAGTGGTGGGTTGGTAGGACAGTCAGGGAACTAGTGTTGAGTTGGTAGGACAGTCAGGGAACTAGTTATGGGTTGGTAGGACAGTCAGGGAACTAGTGTTGGGTTGGTAGGACAGTCAGGGAACTAGTGTTGAGTTGGTAGGACAGTCAGGGAACTAGTTATGGGTTGGTAGGACAGGCAGGGAACTAGTGGTGGGTTGGTCAATCTTCCGCACGGCAAGCGGCACTGGAAGGCCAAGTCTGGAACCGACAGGACCATGAAACGCTTATCCCCTCACGCCAAATAGTTAGTCTGGGTAGCTATTGGTCAACTATTTTACTAATAGCTACCCGAACTATCTGCATTGATGCTTTTTGCACTAACTCTTTTGACTCATCACATACACTGCTATTACTGTTAATTATCTACCTTATTTCCTAGTCACTTTATTCTTACCTATATGTACACATTGTATTGCCTCGTACCCCTGCACATCGACTTGGTACTAGTACCCTGTATCCTATTTACCGTTACTCATTGTGTATTTATCTCTGCATTATTGGGAATGGCCCGTAAGAGAGCAATTCACTGTTAGTCTACACCTGTTGTTTATGAAGCATCTGACAATTTTGGGGGGATTGGATTTGACTGTCACTAAGCCATCTGCTGTTCTAAATCTGTCCACTAGATGGCAGTATAACCTGTTCCATCCATATTCCATTGTCTGTCTATCTATGTAATGCACTACATGGCCTGAACACCACGTTGTCGTAGTGATTGCATAGCTAGCCAGTCTAAGTGGGTGTCCATGGTGCTGTCTTATAAGGGATGATTGAACACATCGACATTCATCAGTCACTCTCCTGGCAGCCACACAGATCCTCAAAGTTCTATGTTATTAATAAACTCATTTTGTCCTGGCTGTTCTGTCGCTCTGTTTTTCTCTCCCTGACTCTCTCTCTTTCACTCTCTAACCTTCTCCCTGTCTCTCTCTCTCCCTGTCTCTCTCTCTCCCTGTTTTTCTCTCCCTGACTCTCTCTCTTTCACTCTCTAACCTTCTCCCTCTCTTTCACTTTCTAACCTTCTCCCTCTCTTTCACTCTCTAACCTTCTCCCTGTCTCTCTCTGACTCTGTCTCTCTCTGACTCTGTCTCTCTCTGACTCTGTCTCTCTCTGACTCTGTCTCTCTTTCACTCTCTAACCTTCTCTTTCACTCTCTAACCTTCTCCCTGTCTCTCTCTCTCCCTGTCTCTCTCTCTCTCCGTCTCTCTCTCCCTGTCTCTCTCTCTCCCTCCCTGTCTCTCTCTCCGTCTCTCTTCCTCTCCATGTCTCTGTCTTTCTCTCTGACCTTCTCTTTCTGTCTCTCCCTGTCTCTCTGTCAATTCAATTTCAATTTAAGGGGCTTTATTGGCATGGGAAACACATGTTTACATTGTCAAAGCAAGTTTACATTGCCAAAACAAGTGTCTGTCTGTCTCTCTCTCTTCATCTCTTTCTCATATATATATATAACTACCTGAGGTTGTCTACAGCCCTATAGGGATACAACACCTTTTGCCCTGACCTTATCCAGAGCAGCATTGTAGCTATTTATATTACATAGAATATAGCTGTAGATGGTTTATTCAGACCCACCTCCCACTGAAATGGCATGGTGTAGTGGATATACAATGTTTTACTATATATTAATGTCTACAAGTGATTGTGTATGTTTGTCTGTGTTTAAATGTATTTGTTTGTGTGTGTGTGTGTGTGTTTTGTGTGTGCCTGTACGTGAACACGTCCTCCAGAGACGTTTTCGTGGAAGAAGGTAGAGCCGCAGGGTAAAGGGCCGTGCCCCAGGAGAAGACAGTGCTGTTGCATGGTGGGAGATCGGATCATCCTGTTTGGAGGAACCAGGTAAGATGGTGTAGTGTTGAGTACACATCGTAGTAGTGTTTACAGTAGTAGTTAGCAGTAGTTGTAGTAGTTAGCAGTGTTTAGTACATGTAGTGTTTAGTACACGGCGTAGTAGTAGTAGTTAGCAGTAGTTGTAGTAGTTAGCAGTGTTTAGTACATGTAGTAGTGGTAGTAGTAGTGTTTCGTACACGGCGTAGTAGTAGCAGTAGTAGTAGTAGTAGTAGCAGTTAGCAGTAGTGTTTAGTACACGCAGTAGTAGTAGTGTTTAGTACATGTAGTAGTAGTGTTTAGTACACATAGTAGTAGTAGTAGTAGTGTTTAGTACTAGTAGTAGTAGTAGTGTTTAGTACACATAGTAGTGTTTAGTACACGTAGTAGTAGTAGTAGTGTTTAGTACACGTAGTAGTATCAGTGTTTAGTATACGTAGTCGTAGTCGTGTTTAGTATATGTAGTAGTGTTTAGTAACGTAGTAGTGTTTAGTACATATAGTAGTAGTAGTGTTTAGTACACGTAGTTGTAGTAGTGTTTAGTACACGTAGTAGTAGTGTTTAGTACACATAGTAGTAGTGTTTAGTACACATAGTAGTAGTGTTTAGTACACGTAGTAGTAGTGTTTAGTACACATAGTAGTAGTAGTGTTTAGTACACATAGTAGTAGTAGTGTTTAGTACACGTAGTAGTGTTTAGTACACGTAGTAGTGTTTAGTACACGTAGTAGTAGTAGTAGTGTTTAGTACACGTAGTAGTAGTAGTAGTGTTTAGTACACATAGTAGTAGTAGTAGTAGTAGTAGTAGTAGTGTTTAGTACACGTGGTAGTAGCAGTGTTTAGTACACGTAGTCGTAGTAGCAGTGTTTAGTACACATAGTAGTAGTGTTTAGTACACATAGTAGTAGTAGTGTTTAGTACACGTAGTCGTAGTGTTTAGTACACGT
>NW_024061100.1:142500-204031 GCF_016432855.1 Salvelinus namaycush | reverse complement strand
GGATAGGAGCGACTCAGAGGGGATATGAGAGCTTCAGGGAGGGGCTCCGAGTGAAGAGAGATCAGACGAGAATTCAGAGGGGATAGGAGAGATTCAGAGGGGTAGGGGAACTTCGAGAGGTGGATTAGGGAAGGAGTCGGGATGGAGATCAGAGGGGATAGGGGAACTTCAGTTAGAGATTGGGGCGATAGGGGAAACTTAAGGAGGGGATAGGGGAAACTTCAGAGGGGCGAGGGGAAACTTAAGGGAAGGAGCTTCATAGCGGGATCATGGGGAACACTTCCAGGGGGTTATGAGTTCAGGAGGATGTCGGTTGGAAGGTGCAGGGAGAGTCTGGAGGTGTGCATTAGAACCTAGACAATAGGAGACACCACTCTAATAAAGAATCACCCATTATTATCCATTTGTACTGGAAAGAACCTAATTAAGTGGGCCAACCTACCCAGACATTTCCCCTGCTTACCTACAACCATATTACTTCCTTACACAACAAACCATGCCATTATTCTGTTTCCTGTCCCACAGGAAATACAAGGATAACCTGACGTGCCGAGCGTTCTTCGGCTTCGCCGGGAGGTCAGTCCGTCATCTACTGGAGAAGGGAGAGAAGTTCTCGAAAGCACCTGGAGTGGAGACGGTTCAGAGAGAGTGACATCAAGTACAGACACCACCCACACATCAAGTAAACCCGTCACACACACACACGTCAAGTAAGACCCTGTTACAACACAAACTTTCAAGTAAGACCTGTTACACATACACCCAACATGCTTGAGGTCATATGGAGTATACATACGTTTCCTGCATGAACTTGTAAAAAATCAAAAAGCCACATTTTGACCAACACACTTGTGATGCTGTGGTATGATGTAACTGATATTACAGCTGTGGTATGATGTAATGATATGTTACCCCCCCCAAAGGCTGTGGTATGATGTAATGATATTTACCAGGCTGTGGTAGTTGTAGTCGCTATTACCAGGGATTGTGGTATGAATGTACTGATATTACCAGATGTGGTATGTGTACTGCTATTTACAAGGCTGTGGATGTGGTAAGATAGTATCAGGCCTGTGGTATGATGGTAATGCTATTACACAAGCTGTGGTATGTTGTAATGCTAATACACAAGCTGTGGGTATGTTGTATGTTATTACCAGCGCTGTGGTTGATGTAATATATTACCAGGCTGATGGTATGTTGTATAATGATATACCAGGCTGTGGTATGATGTCATGATATTACCAGACTGTGGTATGTTGTAGTGCCATACCAGGTGTGGTTGATGTAATGATTTACCAGGCATGTGGTATATGATTAATGATATTACCAGATTGTGGTATGTTGTAATGATAGTACCAGGCTGTGGTATGTTGATAATGGTTACTACAGGCTGTGAGTGAGTAATGCTATTACCAGCTGTGATATGGATGAATGTTATTACCAGGCTGTGTGATTGTAGATAGCTATTACAAGGCTGTGCGTTATGATGTATTGCATACCAGATTGTGGTATGTTGTAATTGTTTTTACCAGGCTGTGTATGTTGTAATGATATTACCAGGCTGTGGTATGAGTGAATTGTATTACCAGGCGTGTGGTATGATTGTAATGAATTACCAGGCTCTGGTATGTTGTAAGCTATTACCAGGCTGTGGTCTGGATTGAAGGATATTACCAGGCTTGTGGTATGTTGTACTGCTATTACCAGGCGTGAGTAGGATGTAGGCGATTACAGGCCTGTGGTATGTTTGAATGATATTACCAGGCTGTGAGTATGATGTAATGATATTACCAGGTGTGTTATGATGTAATGATATTACCAGGCTGTGGTATGATGTAAGGATATTACCAGCCTGTGTGTATGATGTAATGATATTACCAGGTGTGCGTATGATGTAAGTTATACCAGGCGGGTATGATGTAATGATATTATCAGGCTGGTGGTTATGATATAATGATATACAGGCTGTGGTATGTTGTAATGTTATTAACAGGCTGTGTGTATGTAGTAATTATTACCAGGCTGTGGTATGGTAATACTATTACCAGGCGTGGTATGTGTATGTATACCAGGCTGTGGTATGATGTAATGATATTACCAGGCTTGGTTTATGATGTAATGATATACCAGGCTGTGGTATGTTGTAATGTTATTACCAGGCTGTGGTATGATATAATGATATACCAGGCTGTGGTATGTTTGTAATGTTATTACCAGGGTGTCTGATATTATGATATTACCAGGCTGTGGTATGAGTATAATGATATTACCAGGATGTGGTAGTTGTAATGTTATACCAGGCTGTGGTATGATGTATGATCTTACAAGGCTGTGGTATGTTGTAATGTTATTACCAGCTGCGTGGATGATTTAATGATTATTACCAAGGCTGTGGTATGTGTAATGTTCATTACCGGCTTGTGGTATGATGTAATGTTATACCAAGACTGTGTATGATGTAATGTTATACCAGACTTGTGGTATGATGTAATGATATTTACCAGGGCTGTGGTATGTTGTAATGTTATTACCAGGTGTGGTTATGATGTAAGAATATTACCAGGCTGTGGTATATGAATGATATTACCAGGCTGTGGTATGTTTTAGGTGCTATTACCAGGCTGTGGTGAATGTAATGAATTATTACAGGCTGTGGTATGTTGGTAATGCTATTACCAGGCTGTGGTATGACTGTATTGCTATTACCAGTTGTGGTTGTATGTTGTAATGTATTACCAGGACTGTTGGTATGATGGTAATGCTAATACCAGGCTCTGGTATGTTGTAATGCTCTTACCAGACTAGTGGTATAAATGTAATCTATTACCAGCTGTGGTATGTTGTCAATGGTTATTACCAGCTTGTGGTATGTGTAATGTTATTACCAGACTGTGGTATGAGTAATGTTATTACCAGATTGTGGATGATGTAATGATTTACCAGGCTGTGGATGTTGTAATGATATTACCAGGCTGTGGATGTGTAATGTTATTACCGGCTGTGGTATGTTGTAATGTCTATTACCAGGCTGTGGTATGATGTAATGATATTACAGGCTGTGGGTATCGTGTTCTGTAATGTTATAATAACCAGGCTGTGATGATGTAATGATATTACCAGGCGTGTTGGTATGATGTAATGATATTACCAGGTGTGGTATGTTGTATAGTTCATACCAGGCTGTGGTATTCGAGTTATAATATTATTAACAGGCTGTGGTATGTTGTAATGTTTTACCAGGACTGTGGTCTGATGTAATGATAATTACAAGGCGTGTGTATGATATAATGATAGTACCAGGCTGTAGGTATGTTGTAATGTTATTACCAGCTGTGGTATGATGTATTGATATTACCAGGCATTGTGGTATGTTGTAATGTATTACCAGGCTGTGGTATGATGTAATGAATATTACCAGGCTGTGCGTATGTTTTAATGTATACCAGGATGCTGTGGGTATGATGTAATGTTATTACCCGACTGTGGTATGATGTAATGTTATTAACCAGATTGTGGTCATGATGTAATGATATTACCAGCTGTGGTATGTTGTAATGTTATTACCAGGCTGTGGTATGATGTAATGAATATCACCAGGCTGTGGGATGATGTAATGATATTACCAGGCTTGATGGTCATGTTGTACGTGCTATTACCGGCTGTGGTATGATGTTAATGATTACAGGGCTTGGTATGTTGTAATGCTATTACCAGGCTGTGGTTCTGAGTATTGCTATTACCAGATTGTGGTGATGTTGTCATGTTCTACCAGACTGTGGTATGATGTAATGCTATACCAGCGCTGTGGTGATGTGTAATGCTATTACCAGCTGTGGTTATGTGTTAATGATATACAGGCTGTGGTATGTTGTAATGATTATTACCAGGCGTGGTATGTTGTAATGATATACCCGCTGTGGTATATGTAAGGATACTTACCAGGTGTTGGTATGTTGTAATTTTGGGTTATTACAGGCGTGGTTATGTTGTAATGTTATTACCAGGCTGTGGTATGATGTAATGATATTACCAGGCTGTGGTATGTTGTAATGCTATACCAGGCTGTGGTATGTTGTAATGCTATTACCAGGCTGTGGTATGATGTAAATGATATTACCAGGTGTGATATGATGTAATGATATTTACCAGGCTGTGGTATGTTGTAATGCTATTACCAGCTGTGGTTATGTTGTAAAGATTTACCAGGCTGTGATATGAGTAATACTATTACCGGCTGTGTATGATGTCAATGATATTACCAGGCTGTGGTTATGTTGTAATGCATTACCAGCGTGTGGTATGATGTAATGATATTACAGGCTGTGGTATGTTGTAATGCTATTACCAGGTGTGGTATGATGTAATTGCCTATACCAGGCTGTGGTATGATGGTAATGAATTTACATGCTGTGGTATGTGTGTTAATGCTATTACCAGGCTGTGGTATGAGTAAGCTATTACCAGGCTGTGGTATGATGTAATGCTATTACCAGGCTGTGGCATGTTGTAATGTTATTACCAGGCTGTGGTAGATGTAATGCATATTACCAGGCTGTGGTATGATGTAATGATATACCAGGCTGTGGTATGTTGTAATGTTATTACCAGGCTGCTGGTATGATATAATGATATACCAGGCTGTGGTATGTGTGTAATGTTATTACCAGGTGTGTATGATGTAATGATATTACCAGGATCTTGGTATGATTAATGATATTAACCAGCTGTGGATGTGTAAGTGTATTTACCAGGCTGTTGGTATGTGTAATTGATATTACCAGGATGTGGTATGTTGTAATGTTATTTACAGCTGGGTATGATGTAATGATATTACAGGGGGTATGTTTTAAGTTATTACCAGTGTGGTATGTGTAATGTATTACCAGACTGTGGTATGATGAATGTATTACCAGATTGTGGTATTAGATGTAATGATATTCCAGGCATGTGTATGTGTAAAGTTATTACCAGGCGTGTGGTATGATGTACATGATATACAGGCTGTGGATGATGTCAATGTATATTACCAGGCTGTGGTAGTTGTGTAGTGCTATTACCAGGCTGTGGTATGGATGTATGATTACCAGGCTGGGTACTGTTGAATGCTATTCCAGGCCTGGGATGATGTATTGCTATTACAGATTGTGGTATGTTGTAATGTTTTACCAGACTGTGGTATGATGTAATGCTATTACCCAGCGTGGTATGTTGTAATGCTATCACCAGGCTGGTGGTATGTCTGTAATGATATTACCAGGCTGTGGTATGTTGTAATGATATTACCAGGCGTGGTATGTTGTAATGATATACCAGGCTGTGGTATGATGTAATGATATTACCAGGCTGTGGATGTGTAATGGGTATACCAGGCTGTGGTATGTGTGAATGTATTACCAGGCTGGTATGAGTAATGATATTAACCAGGCTGTGGTATGTTGTAATGCTATTACCAGGCGTAGTATGTGTTAAGCTATTACCAGGCTGTGGTATGATGTAATGCTAGTACCAGGCTGTGATATTTGATGTTTAATGAATTAACAGGCTGGTATTGTGTAATGTCTATTACAAGGCTGTGGTATGTTGTAAAGATATTACCAGGCTGTGATATGATGTAATACTATTACCAGGCTGTGGTATGATGTAAATGATATTACAGGCTGTGGTATGTGTTAACGCTATTACCAGGCTGTGGTATGATGTAATGATATTACCAGGACTGTGTAGTTGTAATGCTATTACCAGGCTGTGGATGATGTTTAATGCTCTTACCAGGCGTTGGTATGATGTAATGATATTACCATGCTGGATGTGATGTTTAAGCTGTGGTGATGTAATGCTATTACCAGGCTGTGGTATGATGTTAATGATATACCATGTGGATGCATGAATATCCAGTGTGTTATGTTGTATGATATTACCAGGCTGTGGTTATGATGATGCTATTACAAGGCAGTGGTATGTTGTAATGCTATTACCAGAGCTTGGTAGTGTAATGCTATTATTCAGGCTGGTTATGTTTATTGCTATTACCAGGCTTGTGGGATGAGTGTATGCTTTACCAGGCTTGGTATGAGTAATGATATTACCAGCTGTGGTATGTTGTAATGCTATTACAGGCTGTGGTATGTGGTAGTGCTATTACCAGGCTGTGGATGTTGTAATGCTATTACCAGCTGTGGTATGTTGTTAATGTTATACCAAGCTGTGGTATGATGTACTGCTATTACCAAGCTGTGTATGATGTATTGCTATATACCGGCTGTGGTATGATGTAATGTATTACCAGGCTGTGGTATGTTGTAATGCTAATACCAAGTGTGGTATGATGTAATGATATACCAGGGCTTGGTGTTGTAATGCTACTTATCCAGGGCTGTGGTACGATGTATGATTATTACCAGGCTGGTGGTATGATGTAATGCATTACCAGCTGTGGTATGAATGTAATGTTATTACAAGCGGTGGTATGATGTAATGTTATTACCAAAGCTGTGTATGATGTAATTTATTACCAGGCTGTGGTATGTTGTAATGCTATTACCAGGGGTGGTACTGATGTAAGGAATTTACCAGGCTGCTGGTATTTGTAATGTATTACAAGACTGTGTATATGTAATGATTTTACCAGGCATGTGTTATGTTGTAAATGTATACCAAGCTGTGGTATATGTAATGCTATTACCAGGCTGTGGTATGATATAAATGATTTACCAGCTGTGGTATGTTGTAATGCTATATCAGGCTTTGTATGTGTAGTTGCTATTACCAGGCTGTGGTATGATGTATGATTTTACCAGGAGTGTGGTGAGTTGTAATGAATTACCAGCTCTGGATGATGTAATGACTTACCAGGCTGTGGTATGATGTAATGCTATTACCAGGCTGTGGTATGTTGTAATGATATTACAGCATGTGGTATGATGTAAGTGATATTTACCAGCTGGGTATGATGTAAGATATTACAGGCTGTGGTATGTGTAATGTTATACAGGTGTTGGTATGTTGTAATGTTATTACCAGGAGTTGGTATGATGTAATATTACCAGGGCTGTGGTATGTGTAATGTTATTACAGGCTGTGGTGAGTAATGATATTACCAGGCTGTGGTTGATGAATGATATTACCAGGCGTGTATTGTTGTAATTATTACCAGGCTGTGGTATGATATAATGATATTACCAGGCTGTGGGTAATGGTTGTAATGGTATTACCAAGGCTGTGGATGATGTAAGATATTAAGGCTTGTGGTATGATATAATGATATACCAGGCTGTGTTGTTGTAAAAATGTTATTTTAACCCCAGCCCGTCTGTGGTATATTATGTAATGATATTACCAGGTGTGGTATGCTTGTAATGTTATTACCGGCGTGTGGTATGATTGTAATGATATACAGGCTGTGGTATGTTTGTAATGTTATTACCAGGCGTGGTATGGAGGTAATGTTATTACAGATGTGGTATTGATGTAATGTTATACAGAATTGTGGTATGATGAATGATATACCAGGCTGTGGTATGGTGAATGTGTATTACCAGGCTGTGGTCTGATGTAATGAATTACCAGAGTCTGTGGTATGATGTAATGATATTACACGGCTGTGGTTATGTGTAGTGACCTCTATTACCAGCTTGGTATGATGTAATGAATACCAGGCTGTGGTATGTTGTAAATGCTATTACCAGGCTGTTGGTATGATGCTATTGCTATTTTACCAGATTGTGGTATGTGTATGGTTATTACCAGGACTGGTGGTTATGATTGTAATGCTCTTACCAGGCTGTTGGTAGTTGTAATGCTATTACAAGGCTCTGTCATGATGTTAAGTGTATTACCCAGGCTGTGGTATGATGTAATGCTATTACCAGACTCGTGGTATGAGTAATGCTTTACCAGGCTGTGGTATGTTGAAGTTATTTATCAGGCTGTGGTATGATGTAAGGTTTATACCAGACTGTGGTATGATGTACGGTTATTACAGTTGTGGTATGATGAGGAATGATATACAGGCTGTGGTATGTTGTAATGTTATTTACAGGCGGAAGATATTCCGTTGGTATGATTACATGATATACCAGGCCTGTGGGTATGATGTATGATTAAGGCTTGGTAGTTGGATTACCAGGCTGTGGTATGATGTAATGATATTACAGGCATGTGGTTAGTGTTGTAATGACTAGTTACCAGGCTGTGGTAGCTGTATTGCCTATACCAGATTGTGGTCTGTTGTAAGTTATTACCCAGACGTGGTATGATGTAATGCTATTACCAGGCGGGTATGTTGTAATGCTATTACCAGGCTCTGGTATGGGGAGAATGTTATTACAGGGCTGTGTATGATGTAATGTTATTACACAGGCTGTGGTATGTTTGTTACTGCTATATCCAGGCCTGTGGTATGAGTAGTGCTATACCAGGCTGTGGGTTGTTGTAATGATATTACCAGGCGTGGTATGATGTACATGATATTACCAGGCTGTGGTATTGATGTAAGAGATATTTACAGGCTGTGGTATGATGTAAATGATATTACCAGGCATGTGGTATGATGTTAATGTTATTACCAGGCTTTGTGGTATGATGTAATGAATATTACCAGGTGTGGTATGAGGCTTTAATGATTATTACAGGCGTGTGGTTATGTTGTAATGTTATACAGGCTGTTGGTATGTTGTAATGTTATACCAGGCTGTGTATGAGTAATGATATTACAGGCTGTTGTTATGTGTAATGTTTATTACCAGCGTGTGGTATGATGTAATGATATACCAGGCTGTGGTATTGATGATTTAATGATATACCAGCTGTGGTATGTTGTAATGTTTACCAGGCTTGTGGTATGATTCATAATATATTACCAGGCTGTGGTTAGTTGTAATGTATTACAGGCTTTGTGGGTATGATGTCAATGATATTACCAAGGCTGTGGTATGATATAATGAATTACCAGGCCGTGTGGTATGTAATGTATTACCCAAGGCTTGTGTATGATGTAATGATATTTACCAGGCTGTGGTATGTTGTAATGTTATTTACAGGCGTGGTATGATTGTAATGATATTACCAGGGCTGTGTATGTTGTATGTTGCTACAGGTGTATGATTAGTAAGTGTCCTAATGTGGTATGCTGTAATGTCAGTTACCAGGCTGGGTATGTGATAGTGCTATTACAGGCTATGTGATTATCCAGTATGGGTGGTAGATGCGTGATTACCGGCTGTGGTTAGTTGTATGTATTAAGCGTGCTAATGATATATCCAGGGGATGTGCTTTGCTTGTATTCGCATGGTTATATGATATTACCGGGCTGTGGTATGTGTGTGCTTATTACCAGGGCTTGTGGTATGATGAATGATATTACCAGGTGTGGTATGTTGTAATGCTATTACCAGGCGTGGTATGATGATTGTATTACCAATGTTTGTGGTATGTTGTAATGTGTATTACAGACTGTGGTAGATGTAATGCATTACCAAGGACTGTGGTAGTGTTTTAATGCTATGTAAGCAAGGCTTGTGGTATGTTGTAATGATATTACCGGTGACTGTGGTATGTTGTAATGATATACCAGGCTGTGTATGTTGTAATGATATTACCAGTGCTGGGTATGATTGTAATGATATTACCAGGCAGTGTGGTATGATGTACTGTATTACCAGGTCTGTGGGTATTTGTAAGTTATTACCAGGCGTGGTTATGTTGGTAATGATATTACAGGCTGTGGTAGTTTGTAATGATATTACCAGGCTGTGGTATGTTGTAATGCTATTACCAGGCGTGGTATGTTGTAATGATATTAACAGGCTGTGGTATGATGTAATGATATACAAGCTGCTGTGCGTTGTTGTAAGTTATTACCAGGCTGTGGTATGTTGTTAATGTATTACCAGGCTGTGGTATGATGTAATGAGTATTCCAGGCTGTGGTATGTTGAATGCTATTTACCAGGCTTGTGGTATGTTGTAATGCTATTACCAGGCTGTTGGTATGATGTAATGTTATGTACCAGGCTGTGATATGATGTAATGATATTACCAGGCGTGTGGTATGTTTAATTGCCTACTATTACCAAGGCTGTGGTATGTTGTAGAAGATATTACCAGGGCTGTGTATGTGTTAATGATATTACCAGGCTGGGTATGAGTAATGCTATTACCAGGCCTAGTGGTATGGTTGTAATTGCTTTACCCAGGCTGTGGTATGTTGTAATGCATTAGCAGGCTGTGGGTATGTTGTACTGCTATTAACCAGGCTGTGTATGAGTAATGCTATACCAGGCTGTGGTATGATGTAATGATATTACCAGGCTGTGGTATGGTTTGTAATTGCTATTTACCAGCTGTGGTATGGTGTGAGTGCTATTACCAGCGGTACGTTGTAATGCGTTACCAGTTGGTTGTAATGTATAGCTTGATGTACCATGCTAGTGTACCAGTTGTATGTGTTAGTGTGATGTTGTATGCTAGTTACCAGGCTGTGGTGATGATGACTTCTGTTGTATGATATTACCAGGCTGTGGATGTTGTAATGCTATTACCAGGTGTGGTATGATTGTACATGATATATACAGGCTTTGTTGTATGCTATTGGTTTGTAATGAATTGATTACCAGGCTGGTGGTATGATGTAATGATATTACCTTGAGTAGCTATTGGCTGGTATGATGTAATGTTATTACCAAGTGTGTATGATGTAATGTTCTACCAAGCTGTGGTATGATGTAATTTTATTACCAGGCGTGTGTATGTTGTAATGCTATTACCAGGCTGGTGTATGATGTAATAGATTTTACAGGCTGTGGTATGGTTGTCATGTTATTACAAGCGTGGTATGATGAACTGATTTACCAGGCTGTGGGTATGTTGTGAATGTATTACCAATTGATGTGGTATGAGTACTGCTTATTACCAGCTGTGGTATGATGTAATGATTTTTACCAAGGCTGTGGTATGTTTGTATGCTATTATCAGGCTGTGTTATGTTTGTATGCTATTACCAGGCTGTGGTGATGATGTAATGTTGTTACCGGCTGTGGTATGTTGTAATGATATGTACCAGGCTTCTGGTATGATGTAATTGCTATTACCAGGCTGGGTATGATGTAATGCTATTACCAGGCTGTGGTATGTTGTAATGATTATTACCAGGCTGTGGATGAGTAATGATATTACAAGTGTGGTTGATTGATTATGATATTACCAGGATGTGGTATGTTTTAATGATATTACCAGGTGGGGTATGATGTAATGATATTAACCAAGGCAGTGGTATGTTGTAATGCTATTACCAGGCTGTGGTATGTTGTAATGCTATTATCAGGATGTTGTATTGTGTGTACTGCATATTACCAGGCTGTGGTATGATGGTAATGCTATTACCAGGTGTCGTGGCTGCTATTACTAGTTAACCGTGTGTAGATTGTAATGTTATTACCAAGCTGCGGTAATGATGTAATTTTATTACCAGGCTGGGTATTGTATCTGCATTACCGGCTGTGGTAGATGTCAATGATTTTTTCACCAGGCTGTGGTTATGTTGTAATGTTATTACCAGGGCTGTGGTATGATGTATTGGCTATACCAGGCTGTGGTATTATGTATGCTATTACCAGGCTTGTGGTATGTTTTCTGCTATTCAGGCCTGCGGTATGATGTAATGCTATTACCAGGCTGTGGTATGATGTAATGCAATTACCAGGCCTGGGTATGAATTAATGCTATTACCAGGCTGTGTATGATGTAATGCTATTACCAGGTGGGTCATGATGTAATGGTTTACAGGCTTGGGTATCATGTAATGCTATTTCCAGGCGTTTTTTTTTGGTATGATGTAATGATATTACCAGGTCTGTGGTATGATGTATGCTATTACCAGGCGTGGTTATGATGTATTGCTATTTACAGATTGTGGATGTTGTAAGTATTACCAGACGGGTATGTTGTAATGCTATTACCAGACTGTGGTATGATTGTAATTTTATTACCAGGCTGTGTCATGGTTGTAATTGCTATTACCAGGCTGTGGTATTGATGTAATGATTTTACCGGCTGTGGTAGTGTGTAAAGTTATTACCAAGCTGTGGTAATGATGTAATGATTTTACCAGGCTGTGGTATGTTGTAATGAGTTACTCAAGCTGTGATGATGTAATGCATTTACCAGGCTTCGTATGATTTAAGGATTTTTTTTAACAGGCTTGTGGATGTGTTAATGCTATTATCAGGCTGTGGTATGTTTTGTAATGCTATTCCTAGGCTGTGAGTATGATGTATGATTTTACCAGGCGTGTGGTATGTTGTAATTGATATTACCAGGCTCTGGTATGAGTACATGCTATTCCAGGCTGGGTATGATGTAATGCTATTACCAGGCTCTGTGGTAGTGTTGTTAATGATATTACAGGCGATGGGATGTTGTAACTGTTATTAACCAGGCGTGGTATGTTGTAGTGCTATTACCAGGCTGTGGTATGATGTAAGGTTATTACCAGGCGGTGGTTGTATGAGTAGGACTATTACCAGGCTGTGGTATGTTGTAATGCTGATTACAGGCTGGGCTATGTTGTTAATGAATTACCGGCTGTGGTATGAGTTAATGATATTACCAGATTGTGGTATGTTGATAATGTCTTTTAACAGGCTTGGTCTGATAGTAATGTTATTACAGGTGTGGTATGTTGTATTGCTTTACCAGGCTGTGGGTATGATGTAATGATTTACCAGGTAGTGGTATGTTGTAATGATTAGTACCAGGCTCTGGTATGATGTAATGAATTAACCAGGCTGTGGTATGTTGTAATGATATTACCCAGGCTCTGGTATGAGTATATGATATTCCCAGGCTGTGGATGTTGTATGCTATCCAGGGCTGTGAGTATGATGTATTGCTTACCAGGCTGTGTATTTATGTATTGCTCCTCTGAATATCTCCTATCCCCTCTGAATCTCTCCTATCCCCTCTGGAGCTCTCCTATCCCCTCTGAAGCTCTCCTATCCCCTCTGAAGCTCTCCTATCCCCTCTGAAGCCCTCCTATCCCCTCTGAAGTTCCCCTATCCCTCTGAAGTTCCCCTATCCCTCTGAAGTTCCCCTATCCCCTCTGAAGCTCTCCTATGCCCTCTGAAGCTCTCCTATCCCCTCCGAAGCTCTCCTATCCCCTCTGAAGTTCCCCTATCCCTCTGAAGTTCCCCTATCCCATCTGAAGCTCACCTACCTCCTCTGAAGCTCTCCTATCCCCTCTGAAGTTACCCTATCCCATCTGAAGTTCCCCTATCCCTCTGAAGTTCCCCTATCCCTTTGAAGGTCTCCTATCCCCTCTGAAGCTCCCCTATCCCCTCTGAAGTTCCCCTATCCCTCTGAAGTTCCCCTATCCCTCTGAAGTTCCCCTATCCCATCTGAAGCTCCCCTACCTCCTCTGAAGCTCTCCTACAGCCTCGGAAGCTCCCATCCCTCCTCCCATTCTCTCCCACTCTCTCCCTCATGCTCCTGAACACTGCTGCTGAACTCTCTTTCACTCTCTCCCACGCACACTCCTGGCGTCCTCTACACAAAGGGCAGGGGGGTGGTTATTAGCCCAGTACCCTTATTGTTCCACACTACCAATTAGTGTGAGTGTGAAACATGATTCACAGCGTACATGGTGAAAGATGTTCTACACACAACAGCATCAGTGCTATTTCAAGTGGAGCTGACAGCAATTTAGCAACATGAAATCTTATTAAATCTGTTCATATACACTCCCACAAAGAATATGACACTTTTTAAAACCTTTTCTGACAAGCGAGTACCTAGACATGGTCATTTTCACATTTTCATACATTCTTAGAATGTTTGGGAACTACGTATACTAAGGCATTTGTGAAAATTCTATAGCAATATAGAATGGGAAAGCGGCCATGCGTTTGGACAATTAATAGACACTGCAATAAATAAAACCTAACCAAAACTGTCTTGTCCAGGACTGGAGTCTACACAGACGGTACACCATAGACAATCAGAGCTACAGTAGCCTTCATGCAAACAAGCCATTTGCCACAAGGGCCTGCCATCTTTCATTTAGAACTGGACTGTGTGTTTACAGGCAGTAGGACCTGCCATCATTCACTTTGAACTGGACTGTGTGTTTCCAGACAGTAGGGCCTGCCATCTTTCACTTTGAACTGGACTGTGTGTTTACAGGCAGTAGGGCCTGCCATCTTTCATTTTGAACTGGAGTGTGTGTCTACAGGCAGTAGGACCTGCCATCATTCACTTTGAACTGGACTGTGTGTCTACAGGCAGTAGGACCTGCCATCATTCACTTTGAACTGGACTGTGTGTTTACAGACAGTAGGGCCTGCCATCGTTCACTTTGAACTGGACTGTGTGTTTACAGGCAATAGGGCCTGCCATAGTTCACTTTGAACTGGACTGTGTGTTTACAGACAGTAGGCCCTGCCATCGTTCATTTTGAACTGGACTGTGTGTCTACAGGCAGTAGGACCTGCCATCTTTCATTTTGAACTGGACTGTGTGTTTACAGACAGTAGGACCTGCCATCATTCACTTTGAACTGGACTGTGTGTCTACAGGCAGTAGGACCTGCCATCGTTCATTTTGAACTGGACTGTGTGTTTACAGACAATAGGGCCTGCCATAGTTCACTTTGAACTGGACTGTGTGTTTACAGACAGTAGGACCTGCCATAGTTCACTTTGAACTGGACTGTGTGTTTACAGACAGTAGGGCCTGTCATCATTCACTTTGAACTGGACTGTGTGTTTACAGGCAGTAGGGCCTGCCATTGTTCACTTTGAACTGGACTGTGTGTTTACAGACAGTAGGACCTGCCATCATTCACTTTGAACTGGACTGTGTGTTTACAGGCAGTAGGGCCTGCCATTGTTCACTTTGAACTGGACTGTGTGCTTACAGGCAGTAGGGCCTGCCATCATTCACTTTGAACTGGACTGTGTGTTTACAGGCAGTAGGGCCTACCATCGTTCACTTTGAACTGGACTGTGTGTTTCCAGACAGTAGGGCCTGCCATCGTTCACTTTGAACTGGACTGTGTGTTTACAGGCAGTAGGGCCTGCCATCGTTCACTTTGAACTGGACTGTGTGTTTACAGGCAGTAGGACCTGCCATCATTCACTTTGAACTGGACTGTGTGTTTACAGGCAGTAGGACCTGCCATCATTCACTTTGAACTGGACTGTGTGTTTACAGGCAGTAGGACCTGCCATCATTCACTTTGAACTGGACTGTGTGTTTACAGGCAGTTTGAACTGGACTGTGTGTTTACAGGCAGTTTGAACTGGACTGTGTGTTTACAGGCAGTTTGAACTGGACTGTGTGTTTACAGGCAGTTTGAACTGGACTGTGTGTTTACAGGCAGTTTGAACTGGACTGTGTGTTTACAGGCAGTTTGAACTGGACTGTGTGTTTACAGCCGTTCGTGTTCAAACAACTGGTAGAGGTACTGAAACTCCATCATTATTATTCATCTAACCTTAATAAAATCTCATTTATTTTCAATCAATCAAATGTATTTATAAAGTCCTTACATCAGCTGATGTCACAAAGTTCTGTACAGAAACCCAGCCTAAAACCCCAAACAGCAAGCAATGCAGGTGTAGAAGCATAAAAACCTTTACATTCTACTGGATGGAGAGAGATGCAGGCCTCAGGATCATACGATACCCCCGAGATTGTCAGAAAGGAGCATTGACATCAAGAGTGACATTCACGCAACTATAACCACCACCTACACTACTCCAAGAGCCAATTGGAGGGGAATCTCATGGAAATCAGATTTTGATCATCTGTAGCAGCAGCACCTGGCTCCATCCAGCAGACAGACAGGCAGACAGACATGCAGGCACAGAGGATGTGATGTGCAGATAGACTCCAGATGCCAGGGACTGACTGACTGACACAGTGAATGGGGCTGAGGGGAAAGCTGACATGGCTCAGGAGACAGATTCTCTCCCTGGCATGGAGCTTTTTCTCCCCTCTCAGCTCATTTCCAGCCATATCTTATGTGGCGGAGAGAGAGATACGTGTCTCTTAACTCCACCCAGCCAGCCCCGGGGACTTGGGACCAACGACGAGACGCCCGGATTATGGATCCCATTCTCTCGAATTTCTCTTTATTTCTCACTCTGTTTTCTCATTTGTGCCGTGTCTTTCTTCTGCACAGGAATTGATGTGTATTACAGAAACTCTAAATAAGATAAACATTGTGTCGATCACTCTAAACCCCAGCACTACACATCTGATTCAAATAATCTACTCATCATCAAGCGTTGATTATTTGAATCAGCTGTGTAGTGCTAGAACAAAAACTAAAGCTTGCTGTAAACTAAATATTACATTTAGTGATATGAAATTTCCCCATTACAGGCAGGCACACAGACGCACACTTGTGTACATGCAATCTGGGACATAGACCGGCCAGTCTATCTCATTAGTTGTCATTGAGTGACAACTTACATTTTCTATACCAACCAACAGTAGGGCCATGTGCTGTGAGCCCACAATATCCACATCGTAACCCAAAACACCATCAAAGCCAGAGAGCCAGAGAGGCTAGCCACTAGAGCCCATACTAAGCTGGACTGATCAAGGAGCGGCCATTAAAAGTATGTTGAGAAAGTCAAAGAGGTGATTCAGCATCATTCATTAGTGTTCTCACTCATCTCATCTCCCCATCCGTCCCCCAGGGGTTTGGGGCTCAGATGTCTGTGAGATGGCAGATAGCAGTGGCGGATAATTGGCAGTTCAAAGGTAATAGGGATTTATTTGACCATCTCTCTCTGGTTCTGAAACGTTCCGCCATGTTGCAGCCCCCTTGTCAGATTATTAGGAGCAGAAACCAGGTAAACATAAAGGGACCTGTGAATCTGGTTGATGTGTATCTTTTCCCCACATGAATTATGGTAAACGTCTCTAAACTTCAGCTATTTGGGAGACTAGGGGCAAATCAATGGCTTAGAATTGCAGGATGCACCTTGAGTGTGACAGTTAGTGTGCCCATTGAGGTGAGTTATGTGGTGGAGCAACATGGCGCAGTACCATTCCTGTCCACAAGAGTTCACTATGGAGCTACAGAACAGGTACAGACCTGTACTGACGCAAAAAAAAGCAAAGCAAGTTGGTAGGTTCATCTCTGAGAGGAATCATTATTCCCCTCTTGCTACTCCACAAAAATACTGTACCTTTATTCCTGGGGGATTGGAAATCACCCCATTTTATTCTATGTAATACCACAAGTCATGCAGGCTCTAATGTACCATTATTCGTGTATGTACATAATATACTGCAAATTCCCAGCATCAGATAATGGAGATTATGCACATAATAATCACAAAGTGGGTAACTTTATTGACATGTTAATCTAGGTAGGCCAATATCACACTGACTACACAGAAGAACACACACACACACACACACACACACACACACACACACACACACACACACACACACACACACACACACACACACACACACACACACACACACACACACACACACACACACACACACACACACACACACACACACTCTCTCTCTCTCCCCGTCTCCCTCTCTCTCTCTCTCCCTCTCCCTTACTCACTCCCCCCGCCCTCTCTTCCTTATCTTCCTCTGCCTTCCTTAAGCCTCTCTTAGTCACAGTAATAAGGTAAAAAGCTGCAGCATTGGCATCACCGCTCTGAGCGGAGGAAGGAAGCAGTCGATCTGATGGGATGCCCGATCGCCAGAGGAACACACACGCACACATAACAGGCACACACACACTGGTCTCAATGAGCATACTGTACATGTAGGTGCATGTCCAGACCATATACGCCTCAAAGAAGTACGGCCTGAGAGGCAAGTAATGAGGGCCCATGAGGTCTGTTCCAGATCATCGTATAACCCTGAGGTCTGTTCCAGCTCATCATATAACCATGAGGTCTGTTCCAGATCATTGTATAACCCCGAGGTCTGTTCCAGATCATTGTATAACCATGAGGTCTGTTCCAGATCATCGTATAACCCTGAGGTCTGTTCCAGATCATTGTATAACCATGAGGTCTGTTCCAGATCATTGTATAACCCCGAGGTCTGTTCCAGATCATTGTATAACCCTGAGGTCTGTTCCAGATCATTGTATAACCCTGAGGTCTGTTCCAGATCATCGTATAACCATGAGGTCTGTTCCAGATCATCGTATAACCATGAGGTCTGTTCCAGATCATCATATAACCATGAGGTCTGTTCCAGATCATCGTATAACCATGAGGTCTGTTCCAGATCATTGTATAACCCCGAGGTCTGTTCCAGATCATTGTATAACCATGAGGTCTGTTCCAGATCATCGTATAACCATGAGGTCTGTTCCAGATCATCATATAACCATGAGGTCTGTTCCAGATCATCGTATAACCCTGAGGTCTGTTCCAGATCATTGTATAACCATGAGGTCTGTTCCAGATCATTGTATAACCCCGAGGTCTGTTCCAGATCATTGTATAACCATGAGGTCTGTTCCAGATCATCGTATAACCATGAGGTCTGTTCCAGATCATCGTATAACCATTACATTTACATTTACATTTTAGTCATTTAGCAGACGCTCTTATCCAGAGCAACTTACAGTAGAGTGCATACATTTTATTACATTTACATACTGAGACAAGGATATCCCTACCGGCCAAACCCTCCCTAACCCGGACGACGCTATGCCAATTGTGCGTCGCCCCACGGACCTCCCGGTTGCGGCCGGCTGCGACAGAGCCTGGGCGTGAACCCAGAGACTCTGGTGGCGCAGCTAGCACTGCGATGCAGTGCCCTAGACCACTGCAACCATGAGGTCTGTTCCAGATCATCGTATAACCATGAGGTCTGTTCCAGATCATCGTATAACCCCGAGGTCTGTTCCAGATCATCGTATAACCCCGAGGTCTGTTCCAGATCATCGTATAACCCTGAGGTCTGTTCCAGATCATCGTATAACCCTGAGGTCTGTTCCAGATCATCGTATAACCCTGAGGTCTGTTCCAGATCATCGTATAACCCCGAGGTCTGTTCCAGATCATTGTATAACCCCGAGGTCTGTTCCAGATCATCGTATAACCCTGAGGTCTGTTCCAGATCATTGTATAACCCCGAGGTCTGTTCCAGATCATCGTATAACCCCGAGGTCTGTTCCAGATCATCATATAACCCCGAGGTCTGTTCCAGATCATCGTATAACCCCGAGGTCTGTTCCAGATCATCGTATAACCCTGAGGTCTGTTCCAGATCATCGTATAACCCTGAGGTCTGTTCCAGATCATCGTATAACCCTGAGGTCTGTTCCAGATCATCGTATAACCCCGAGGTCTGTTCCAGATCATTGTATAACCCCGAGGTCTGTTCCAGATCATCGTATAACCCTGAGGTCTGTTCCAGATCATTGTATAACCCCGAGGTCTGTTCCAGATCATCGTATAACCCCGAGGTCTGTTCCAGATCATCGTATAACCCCGAGGTCTGTTCCAGATCATCGTATAACCCTGAGGTCTGTTCCAGATCATCGTATAACCCTGAAGTCTGTTCCAGATCATCGTATAACCCTGAGGTCTGTTCCAGATCATTGTATAACCATGAGGTCTGTTCCAGATCATTGTATAACCATGAGGTCTGTTCCTGATCATCGTATACAAACACTATATAGGCCTATACTGTACTGTACTTCCTGTACTACCCCCCCTTCTACCCCCCCTTCTAGCTCTGACTCTACTGACAGCTACTTAATTGAGGACAAATGTGCTTTCTATGCATGTGATATGTGGTTGTCCCACCGAGCTGTCTCAAGATGAATGCATTGTAAGTCTCAAGATGAATGCACTGTAAGTCTCTCTGGATAAGAGAGTCTGCTAAATTACTCAAATGTAAAATGTAAATGGTGGCGTTCCTCTGCTCAGACGTTGTGAGCATATACCAATGGTTACATGCCACGTCATCGACTGTGCCGTCGGGCACCAAATTGCTATAACATTTGATTGTGGTTGGCTGATAGGTAAAATACCTATCCGTGTATTGTAAGATCTGTCAGGCATCAGATCTGGGCAGAGGAACGCGCCCACTATAAAGCCCAAGACTGTACTGTACATCCCAAACACAAGTCTAAGTCAAGCACTGACCAAGCATATTCCTTGTTTTGTATGTGGACTCATCTGCTAACAGCAGAGCAGTTTGTAAGTGAGGAAGCTTTCCCTTTCTAGTATAGCTGTCCTGAATAAATGACGCTTCAGTTACAATTGGAGAAAGATTTCAAAGTGAAGGAACTCTGCTTTGGAGACTTTCAGTGCCTTTGAAATCCCAGCTGTAATGACATTGAAAGTGTTTTTAATCCTCCTACTCTTCCTTCATGGAGAGAGGAAGAGAATTTACTGCTGAACCATTAAGCCCAATAACAGGGTTCAAAACAAAAGCATCATTTAATGTTCACAGCAGTCCTGCTTCTCTGACTGAGTATGTGTGTGTGTGTGTGTGTGTGTGTGTGTGCACTGTGCCTGCGTGTGTGTGTGTGTGTGTGTGATCGTAAGTGTGCATGTGTGTCCTCTGATTGACTAAGTGTGTGTGGCTGTGTGTGTGTGTGTGGCTGTGCAGGGACACACTTGGATGCATAGGGCTAATGGTTTCTCTATGCTTCTCATGATGCTTTGTTGTCCTCTTTCTCCCAGTATAAGCTGCTACTTACACTACTGTGACCACCACATTCAATTAGCCAGCTCTCTGCTGTCTCACTCATGGCCCATCCACGACTAGACACATATTTCCATTGGACATCATTACCAAAATTGGCTGGCGTGACGTTTCTCTCATTAAGGAAACACTGTGAGTTTATGGAGCGTCACAATAGCAATAACTAAACCACCGTGCCTAGTCTAAACCATTCTGAAGAGTTCTCGGCCATGCACGGAGTAAATTGATGATTTCTACTACAGTACACAGCAGACCAGACCGACACTCTTCATTATGATCGTTGTTGAGATGTAACGTTAGGAGATCGTTGTTGATTTGGTTGTAAACCGCTGTCTGTAACACATTGAATGGTTGTGTTGATTTGGTTGTAAACCGCTGTCTGTAACACATTGAATGGTTGTGTTGATTTGGTTGTAAACCGCTGTCTGTAACACATTGAATGGTTGTGTTGATTTGGTTGTAAACCGCTGTCTGTAACACATTGAATGGTTGTGTTGATTTGGTTGTAAACCGCTGTCTGTAACACATTGAATGGTTGTGTTGATTTGGTTGTAAACCGCTGTCTGTAACACATTGAATGGTTGTGTTGATTTGGTTGTAAACCGCTGTCTGTAACACATTGAATGGTTGTGATGATTTGGTTGTAAACCGCTGTCTGTAACACATTGAATGGTTGTGTTGATTTGGTTGTAAACCGCTGTCTGTAACACATTGAATGGTTGTGTTGATTTGGTTGTAAACCGCTGTCTGTAACACATTGAATGGTTGTGTTGATTTGGTTGTAAACCGCTGTCTGTAACACATTGAATGGTTGTGTTGATTTGGTTGTAAACCGCTGTCTGTAACACATTGAATGGTTGTGATGATTTCCAATCAGAGGGCAAGTACACTGCAATCGAATGCGAGCTTATAGAGATCAATGTACAGTATGGATGTGTGCCTGGCTTGACATAGAGGATCGATCGGGTTATACTGCACCATGGACTCTGAAGGTATAGAGAGAGTTGGAGAGAGAGAAAGAGAGAGAGAGACCACATCCAAATAATGCATGGCTGGTAGACCACAGCCTGACATTTTCAAAAGATCAACAGCCTCTCCTGCATTGATATTTTCAACAATGCAACGCATTTAAGCACAAAGGGTGATTAATACAAAAGCCCACTGCTCTAATGGATGATCATTGTACCGATATGTCTGATTCAGATATGGAACAGAACACTAATAATAATAGCAATAATGATGGATTGGATTTATATAGCTCCTTTTTACCAGTCAAAGCGCACTACGACTCTCATTTGAGACCAGGTCATTGCTTAACTCGCGAATGAAGTGTTTCCATGCTAACCAATCGATAACCATCAATACTTATTTTATTAATTTCGACAACACACATTTTGTTTACCCTAAGTTTCTTTAAGAAATTCCACTCCACCACTTCAAGGACTAGTGTCCTCTCTAAAATGTTGACGCTATCCAGAGTCGACAGACAGGCAGGGGTGAAAGAGCTCACTCAAGGAGAAAAGGGAATCGCTATCAGCCCATCTGCACATTCACTGAGCATTCACTATAAACCCCGGACACCTATGGCTTTAGCCAGGCCCATGGGAAGGTCTGGAGAATTTCTAAGCAGCGCTCGGAGGGGAGGGCTACTGAAGCAAGGCCAGACAGAGATCTAGACACAGCACAACACAGTAGGGTCCTTCAGGCACTGCTGGGTCAGACTCGGTGGGCCCCACTGGCTCAGTGTAAAAGTTTCCTCCCTGTAGGCACAGATCTAGGATCAGTTTTACCCTCCCTTAATCCTCACCTTAACCATTAGGGGAGAAATTACCCAAACGGACCTTACATCAGTGCTGAGGGGTGACCTCACCTGACTTCCCTAACCTCAAAAACTACTTGGCAGCCCTCCAAACCTCCATGGCCAAGCTCCGAGTCAGTCCCTGTATGGTCCAGTGGAGCGAGGAGGCTGCGAGTGGAGCCAGGCTAGCCAGAGATGGCTCACTGCCTACCCAGGGACAGCTCACTAAGCTCAGGCTGTGTCCCACACCTCCAGCCCCTGACTCCCTGGGCCCTGGAAGTCCATCTAATGACAGACCAACAGCATAGTGTAGCTCGTAGGCTATACTGTAGGTGCTTTTCCCAGGGCGTTGGCCATTGTGTGGAGGATCAATGGGACACGTGAGTAGAATGTGGAGAAGGGTTGTCTGAGTCAGTGAAGCGAGGACTTTGATGGGTGGAGGGGCTGTAGAAGCCAAAGGAGAAATGTTGCTCCTTATCCCCACAAATCCCTGTTGAAGGAGGGAGAGGGGAATCAAAGTCTCTTTCGCTTTTCCTCTTTCTATCTCCCTCTCTCTCGTTCTCTCTCTCAGGATAATTTCTCCCTCTGCTTTAGGATATGAGAGTAGAGAGGGCTGACACAGTTTGCCGTGGCCTCAGAGGCGACTGTGTGGGCTGACACTCAGGAGCACAGATTTCCCGTCTGCTGTCCCCCCCTTACTTTCCCTATCCCTCTCTCTGTCTCCTCTCCCCTCTTCCTCTCCCCTTGCTCTCATACTCTCCCTTGCTTTTTATCTGCTCTCGTTCTTCCTCCCTCCATCTCTCTTTCTCTCCTAAAGCGAGTCCCGGGAGGGCAGCAGCCAGGGCCACATTATGGATGCAGATTCAGGAGCGTAACAAACAAAGGGGCCAGACGTGTGCTGGTGCAGTGGCTGGGGAGTAGGGACTCTGCAGCAGCCAGGGCTACAGGAAATATCCTATATTAGAGAAGAGCTTGGAACCCCTGACCAGACCAAATGGCTTCAATGAGGAAGTGAAACGGCCAGTAAGGAGAAGGACAAGGACACAGTAATACGAACTCTGTGACCCAAAAGGGTACAGTGCCGGCTGTCTTCATTTGTCTCAACTTTCACATGTAATGTATCTTTGACTGAAGGCAGATTTGAAATTCTCTCTATGTGATTCTATTTATGAAGAAAGTCCTCAAAAGGAATAAAGGAATGACCTTTGAGGCTGGCTTCTCCATGACTTTGATTAGGCCCAAATCTCATAATCACTGACCATTCTGACTTCTACATCTAAATCCATGACCGTCTCATTTCTTCTGCCCTCGGCTCTTCTGATGGTTGACTGAAATTGCAGCAAAAGCGTCTTGGCATCACGAATCAATTCGCTGGTCACGCTTTCCCACCATTACCACCCTTTCCTGCTGCATACAGACAGAATCCACACCATCGACCCCTTTAAATTGTCCCTCTAGGGCCTCTGTACTGTAGTCTCCCCCAGTGTGGAGAAGTAGCTCTCCTCCCTTCCTCCTCTAGGTGACATTTGTATAACCATCCAATTCAGCTAAACACACGGTATCAGTTTAGAGCCTTTTCAACTTTATAGATACCTCTTTAAGTGCGTGTTGTTCAACTTTATAGATACCTCTTTAAGTGTGTGCTGTTCAACGTTATAGATACCTCTTTAAGTGTGTGTTGTTCAACGTTATAGATACCTCTTTAAGTGTGTGTTGTTCAACGTTATAGATACCTCTTTAAGTGTGTGTTGTTCAACTTTATAGATACCTCTTTAAGTGTGTGCTGTTCAACGTTATAGATACCTCTTTAAGTGTGTGTTGTTCAACTTTATAGATACCTCTTTAAGTGTGTGTTGTTCAACTTTATAGATACCTCTTTAAGTGTGTGTTGTTCAACGTTATAGATACCTCTTTAAGTGCTGTGCTGAGCAACGTTATAGATACCTCTTTAAGTGTGTGTTGTTCAACGTTATAGATACCTCTTTAAGTGTGTGCTGTTCAACGTTATAGATACCTCTTTAAGTGTGTGTTGTTCAACGTTATAGATACCTCTTTAAGTGTGTGCTGTTCAACGTTATAGATACCTCTAAGTGTGTGTTGTTCAACGTTATAGATACCTCTTTAAGTGTGTGTTGTTCAACGTTATAGATACCTCTTTAAGTGTGTGTTGTTCAACGTTATAGATACCTCTTTAAGTGTGTGTTGTTCAACGTTATAGATACCTCTTTAAGTGTGTGTTGTTCAATGTTATAGATACCTCTTTAAGTGTGTGTTGTTCAACGTTATAGATACCTCTTTAAGTGTGTGCTGTTCAACGTTATAGATACCTCTTTAAGTGTGTGTTGTTCAACGTTATAGATACCTCTTTAAGTGTGTGTTGTTCAACGTTATAGATACCTCTTTAAGTGTGTGTTGTTCAACGTTATAGATACCTCTTTAAGTGTGTGTTGTTCAACGTTATAGATACCTCTTTAAGTGTGTGTTGTTCAATGTTATAGATACCTCTTTAAGTGTGTGTTGTTCAACGTTATAGATACCTCTTTAAGTGTGTGTTGTTCAACGTTATAGATACCTCTTTAAGTGTGTGTTGTTCAACGTTATAGATACCTCTTTAAGTGTGTGTTGTTCAACGTTATAGATACCTCTTTAAGTGTGTGTTGTTCAACTTTATAGATACCTCTTTAAGTGTGTGCTGTTCAACGTTATAGATACCTCTTTAAGTGTGTGTTGTTCAACGTTATAGATACCTCTTTAAGTGTGTGTTGTTCAACGTTATAGATACCTCTTTAAGTGTGTGCTGTTCAACGTTATAGATACCTCTTTAAGTGTGTGTTGTTCAACGTTATAGATACCTCTTTAAGTGTGTGTTGTTCAACGTTATAGATACCTCTTTAAGTGTGTGCTGTTCAACGTTATAGATACCTCTTTAAGTGTGTGTTGTTCAACGTTATAGATACCTCTTTAAGTGTGTGTTGTTCAACGTTATAGATACCTCTTTAAGTGTGTGTTGTTCAACGTTATAGATACCTCTTTAAGTGTGTGTTGTTCAACGTTATAGATACCTCTTTAAGTGTGTGTTGTTCAACGTTATAGATACCTCTTTAAGTGTGTGTTGTTCAACGTTATAGATACCTCTTTAAGTGTGTGCTGTTCAACGTTATAGATACCTCTTTAAGTGTGTGTTGTTCAACGTTATAGATACCTCTTTAAGTGTGTGCTGTTCAACGTTATAGATACCTCTTTAAGTGTGTGCTGTTCAACGTTATAGATACCTCTTTAAGTGTGTGTTGTTCAACGTTATAGATACCTCTTTAAGTGTGTGCTGTTCAACGTTATAGATACCTCTTTAAGTGTGTGCTGTTCAACGTTATAGATACCTCTTTAAGTGCTGTGCTGTGCTGTGCAGTCTGCCGCTGCACCGCGGACTTTGACAATTCAGATAACCTTGTGTTTCCTCAAAAAATTGCTTGTCTTAAAAAACCCAGGCACTTAAGCCGCCGTTCGCAATCCATTTAATTAAAACAATACCATAAATTACAAGCAATGCTATCAAGGGAGTGAGAAGTCAACCGGACGTAGCTAAATTATGACCTTGCGCCGGAGTCGAGAGAACATTTTAAGGGGATATCATGACACATGCATAAATTTAAGGCCAGAAGTGCTGATGTGTCAATCATTCGCCGTCCCAGAGTGCATTGCGCCAGACGGTGTGTACAGAACAAGTCCGTATTTCATGCTCCGTGGGAGCCGCTATATGTAAATTCATGTGGGCATCATGGATGGGAAACAACATATTTGGATGGCCTGAAACATATGTTACAGATCTTGTATGATCTTTGTGTTGCCTCAAGGTAAGATGAAATCACATAACGTTACATTATAATAGTACATGTCAATCACAATATATCACAGTACGGTTACAATATCACTTCTATGAGGCCTATGTACTGGCCGCCTAATCAATATATTTTCCTACGGTATAATGAAAAGAGACTTTTGAGAAGGAAAGATAAAGTTTTTTTTAAACTTCTCCTTGTGTAATCTTCTTGGTCCCTGAAGATGCTTGTGAGTAATGCCATTCTGTTTATGCGTAAGCCTCAAAACATTCCAAATCCATCATTTCATTAAGCCCTAATCTGTCAACAGTCTCACATTTCAGCATGACTTCCAATATATTCTTTCCTGCTTTCTCCAAACCCTGGTAATCAATTCTGATGAGTCCCTGACAGGAGGATGACATGAGAGAAAAGGTTATACTGTGTGTGTGTGATAGAGAAACAGAGTGAGAGAGATCTAAGTAAGACAGCGAGATGTGTAAGAGAATATGTCTGAATATGTGTGCGTGTATAAAGGTGGCCCAGCTAGGGTGACAGCACAGGGAGCATGCTGATGAGCTCTCCCCGAGCACTGATCGTATTATCTCTCCCCCTCTTCTCCCTCCCTCTCCCTTTCTCTCTCTCCTTCTCTCTGCAGGTATTAGGCCTCCTATCCCAGTGACTGACACTTTCCTCAATCACGGCTACAGTATTTGCATTCATAATGACCGTGGCACCCTGCCTGGACCAGTGGGAGCTGTCACAGCGCACCCTGAATCATTTGAGCCGACGCACCGTAACTTGGACAGACTGGCCCTGACAATAACATTTTCAACAGTGGCCTTGTCACAAAATGACAATTTTAATGACACAGGCTACCTACTGCAACACTTAACCAAATTGACTCAGGATGGCTTCAATCATATTTTCTAAAAGAGAGGGAGAGGGGAGAGATGGGGGTTCCGTCTGTAGGAAGTACCATAGAGTTTGACGGACGGATGGATGTGTGGAGCTGTCAGGATTGGGATGTGTCCCACTGGGCCTGCTCTTGCACTGCACCCTGGGATACTGGGGTGACTGGTTGGGATCCACACTGAGTCTGTAAATGACAGGAGGATGGAGATGGGTTCCCACTTTGAATGTTGATTGGTTCAGAGTGGTGCAGTGGTGGGGGGTGGGACGGAGACCCCCTGTTATGGATCAATGGTGCAGGGAGACAGATACAGGACTGGAGAGTGGGTTATATGGAAATGGACTAGTGAGAACAGTACAGTACATAAAATATACATTTTATCCTATAATGTGAGATGATTATGAACCTCAATATACAGTAACTCACTCACTTTTGTACATCGCCTTGGTCCGTACAATTGACCTTATTTTAGCGCCCCAAAAACGTAATACTTCCGATCAACTGTAATGTCAATACCATTGTAAAGCACCATTTCTCCCCTTTCCAACAGAATTCATGCCGAGACCTCCACGCTGCCCGTTTCTGCATGATTCAAGAAGGCAATGAGCTCCGTCAGGTCTTTTTAAAAATGGCGGGTGGGGAAGCGAAACTAATGCGTGGTAGTGAGAAGGAGAGGAGATGTGTGGAAAAACACATCACACTTTTTTTCACTCGAGCTGTCCAACTTATCACCTTATCGCCTCTAAAATGTAAATAAAACACTATAAAGAGTTTATATAATGTGTCATTACATACCTATTTGAAGGTTTGTGTCGAATTTGAATCTGGTTTTTAGGGCGGTGCTAAAGTGATCTTCAGAAGTAAACAGCGGCTTTGAGAATCATGATCGCTTGCAGTGATGATGCAAAAAATGACTAGGTATCCATTCCCCTTACCTCCGTCACTGTCCATTTCTTGTTTTTAAACGATGAGAGAAGTGCTACACCTGGTGGAGAGAGATTGTAAGACAGAAATAGTTGCTTTATGCGAGCTGTACGTTACAGCATGATACGTCACGATGTAACGGGGGGTCAGTTTTTTCAACTTTTCTCCAATACTATAGAGCCATTACCATGTCGATCAACGCTTGAATAGAAACGTAGTTCACACCCCAGAGTTTGAAGTCAACACAGTCGCTACAGTCCCATTAGTTTTCTTTGTAGCCTCGTTTGAATGTCGCGGTTGCGCACATTTGTACGGAATGGGGTGAGTTTACTTTACATAAAATATAAATGTTATCCTATAATGTGAGAAGACTTAACCTCAAGTTCTAGTTAGAAATGAACAGTACATAAAATATACATACAATATATATACGAATCAGAAGAATATTTATGAATGACATACATTTATGCAAATGCTTATAAGACGGAACTACACATATGCAAATTAGATGTATATAGTCAGCCAGCCAGCCAGTCAGCCAGTCAACCAGTCAGCCAGCCATCCAGCCAGTCAGCCAGTCAACCAGCCAGTCAGCCAGTCAACCAGTCAGCCAGCCAGTCAGCCAGTCAGCCATCCAACTAGCCAGCCACCCAGTCAGCCAGCCAACCAGCCAGCCAGCCAGCCAGCCAGTCAGTCAGTCAGTCAACCAGTCAGTCAGCCAGTCAGTCAGCCGCATTGCAACAGTAAACTGTGGAAGTCATCATGTGGACGTTAATCTATCTCTGGATAGTGAGGCTGTAATACTAAAGCTCATGAGGAATTACGGAGAGATTTCCAGAAAAGCTGCTGGCAGCAATTTCTCTGTCTTTTTATTAGCCAAGATGTGCAATTTGTGCTAGCGCTTAATGTGACAGGATACGTCTTGTTTGCCATATGATTCGGGACTGACATGGAGGCTGGGAGGCTAGGTCTGGGAGGGGTCCAGGGACAGACATGGAGGCTGGGAGGCTAGGTCTGGGAGGGGTCCAGGGACAGACATGGAGGCTGGGAGGGCTCCAGGGACAGACATGGAGGCTGGGAGGCTAGGTCTGGGAGGGGTCCAGGGACAGACATGGAGGCTGGGAGGCTAGGTCTGGGAGGGGTCCAGGGGGTGAAACAAAGATTTAGGTCAGACCACACCACAAACACAGGCAGGCATGAACGAAAGAAACGCACATGTAAGTGCATACTGCATACACACACACACACACACACACACACACACACACACACACACACACACACACACACACACACACACACACACACACACACACACACACACACACACACACACACACACACACACACACACTACCCTCAAGACTCCCGCTCCAACGCAGCAGACTGTCACAACCGGCATCACACTACCAACACTCCCACCGTATGGGGACTGACGTATAAGACAGTATTATTTCAAACAGATACAAGTTCTCTCCAGGTTCCAGAATAATAGGAATGCGTCAAGCCTTTGTGTATGACAATGTCCCTGAAAGAGATTCATACAATTTCACTTCAATACAATGTCATACAAAAGCTGCCTACCTGACAGATATGTATAGAATATAGTGTGCATACCATACCTAGACAAGACAGTGTGTTCCTAGTCCTCTGGATGGATGTGTGTGTGAGTGCACATGGAGTTGGTCTCTGTAGGTTTACAGGGCAGAGTGAAAATCCACAACAGAAATCAGTAAATCACCTCCTCTGACACATTAGTGGTTTGAGTGTGGCATGCTCATTAATAGATGATGCTGCTGTTTCCCAGAACTGTGTTCTTGTCAACAGAGATGATCTACATGATCTATCCATGACAGACAGAAGGTATTATCCATGTCAGACAGAAGGTATTATCCATGTCAGACAGAAGGTATTATCCATGACAGACAGAAGGTATTATCCATGACAGACAGAAGGTATTATCCATGACAGACAGAAGGTATTATCCATGACAGACAGAAGGTATTATCCATGACAGACAGAAGGTATTATCCATGACAGACAGAAGGTATTATCCATGACAGACAGAAGGTATTATCCATGACAGACAGAAGGTATTATCCATGACAGACAGAATGTATTATCCATGACAGACAGAATGTATTATCTATGACAGACAGAAGGTATTATCCATAACAGACAGAAGGTATTATCCATGACAGACAGAAGGTATTATCCATGACAGAGAGAAGGTATTATCCATGACAGACAGAAGGTATTATCTATGACAGACAGAAGGTATTATCTATGACAGACAGAAGGTATTATCCATGACAGACAGAAGGTATTATCCATGACAGACAGGAGGTATTATCCATGACAGACAGAAGGTATTATCCATAACAGACAGAAGGTATTATCCATGACAGACAGAAGGTATTATCCATGACAGACAGAAGGTATTATCCATGACAGACAGAAGGTATTATCCATGACAGACAGAAGGTATTATCCATAACAGACAGAAGGTATTATCCATGACAGACAGAAGGTATTATCCATGACAGACAGAAGGTATTATCCATGACAGACAGAAGGTATTATCCATGACAGACAGACGGTATTATCCATGACAGACAGAAGGTATTATCCATGACAGACAGAAGGTATTATCCATGACAGACAGAAGGTATTATCCATGACAGACAGACGGTATTATCCATGACAGAGAGAAGGTATTATCCATGACAGACAGAAGGTATTATCCATGACAGAGAGAAGGTATTATCCATGACAGACAGACGGTATTATCTATGACAGACAGAAGGTATTATCTATGACAGACAGAAGGTATTATCCATGACAGACAGAAGGTATTATCCATGACAGACAGGAGGTATTATCCATGACAGACAGAAGGTATTATCCATAACAGACAGAAGGTATTATCCATGACAGACAGAAGGTATTATCCATGACAGACAGAAGGTATTATCCATGACAGACAGAAGGTATTATCCATGACAGACAGAAGGTATTATCCATAACAGACAGAAGGTATTATCCATGACAGACAGAAGGTATTATCCATGACAGACAGAAGGTATTATCCATGACAGACAGAAGGTATTATCCATGACAGACAGACGGTATTATCCATGACAGACAGAGGTATTATCCATGACAGACAGAATGTATTATCCATGACAGACAGAAGGTATTATCCATGACAGACAGAAGGTATTATCCATGACAGACAGAAGGTATTATCCATGACAGAGAGAAGGTATTATCCATGACAGACAGAAGGTATTATCCATGACAGACAGAAGGTATTATCCATGACAGACAGAAGGTATTATCCATGACAGACAGAAGGTATTATCCATGACAGAGAGAAGGTATTATCCATGACAGACAGAAGGTATTATCCATGACAGACAGAAGGTATTATCCATGACAGACAGAAGGTATTATCCATGACAGACAGAAGGTATTATCCATGACAGACAGACGGTATTATCCATGACAGAGAGAAGGTATTATCCATGACAGACAGAAGGTATTATCCATGACAGACAGAAGGTATTATCCATGACAGACAGACAGTATTATCCATGACAGAGAGAAGGTATTATCCATGACAGACAGAAGGTATTATCCATGACAGACAGAAGGTATTATCCATGACAGACAGAAGGTATTATCCATGACAGACAGACAGTATTATCCATGACAGAGAGAAGGTATTCCCTCAAAAGGGACAGGGAGTCAAACAATGTTAACACATGTCCAGAAACACACAGACAGAAGCTACGTTGGCTAAACTCTCCACTGAACTCTCCACTTCTGGCTCTCATCCAGACAGCTGTGTGTGTGTGTGTGTGTGTGTGTGTGTGTGTGTGTGTGTGTGTGTGTGTGTGTGTGTGTGTGTGTGTGTGTGTGTGTGTGTGTGTGTGTGTGTGTGTGTGTGTGTGTGTGTCAGTGTGTGTGTGAGAGAGAGAGACTATGTGTGTGTGAGTGTGTAATCTTCATTCCGAGCGTGTAGACTATAGTGCAGATAAGCAGCTTTTCCATACCTGCTCGTGTCCCATTAGACCCCAGCAGATAAACAACAGCAACGCTCAATATTCTCAATTACTCCATGCATTTGCATCTCATTGCCAACCAAGCCCCACTGCATGGACCTCTCTTTCTCTGAAGAGGTGCAGAAGAGAGACTAAAGATACATGCTGGAAGGAACAATGCAGCGGTTGTCTAAGAGATCTGGACTGGTACACAGGTGCAGGGAGGGGGGTGTAGTTGTGTGAGGATCAGCCCTTGAAGGCCCCACTCAATGAAAACAGACCAGACTTGTACATGGGAACCGATATGAATTCATGCGTAGCGAAGGAAGCATGTTTGAATCAATATGCAACGTGTGTCTTTCTTATCTTGTTGAGCACATTCATCCAAACGCATTTTTGCAGCGAAAGAACAATGTCATTTTTTACCGCCGAAGCTTATTAACAGGGTTCTGATTGGATTGGGACCCTAACAATAGCATGAATGGAGGCAAACCAAAGGGGACGGGGACGGGGGGTCAGTGGTTCTATAACGGAGGCAGCCAGATAGTCAGTCAGCCAGCTCGACATGCTGGCCCACTATAGTACCTAGGCTCTAGGGATGCAGGACTGGGCCATGGGCCAGGAGTCTGGTCTGGAGCCACATCATACAACCCTCTACATCACAGAGCCAGTAGAGGGGGTGTCACAACAAAGGCTGGGGCCTATGACTCTCTGCTGCCCTGGGGGCAGCCAGCTGGCTTGGGTCACCTCAGAGATCTGTATATAGCGACGAGATGCTCAGGTCTCCGCCCAAACAATGGGAATCGTTGTTCCTAAAGGCGGGAAGGCAGGCGACAAGCTTAGGTCTAAAATAAGCCCATAGAAACGCATTGCGTAAAACCTCTCACTGCGCCTCTTCCTCTCTGGTCACCTCAGATCGCACACCCAGGGTAGAGTCCTGGGCCCAAGGTATTTAGTTATGAGGACTTATAGTAGCCCATCTTTTGATTATAGCTAGTTTAACACCCAGGGTAGAGTCCTGAAGGTCCTCATCAACGTCCAGATGAATGGAACAGTGAATGAATCAGTGGCATTATATGGCATTGCTGTGCGCTCTGTAATAGTGGACTGCTGGACATATAGAACGGTGTTTGAATGAATCTCCCTCTCGCAACTCCAAGTCATTTATTCAGTGGCCGTTGTCGATAAGGTATGGCTATTTTAAGGTAAAGACCTTGAGAAAATTAAGAGGCGAAGAAAACTGCCTGTCTGGCAGTCTTAGGTCAACATCTTGGAAAATGTGGTGTCATTGCAAAAAACAGAGTGAGAGAGAAGGAGGCGTACCTTGAGGGCTCAAGCTAATGATGCATGTAATAAACTAACCTTCTGCCCCAAAAAAGCTGGCATAGCCGGAAAATAATGGATAGTACGTAAAACGAATGAAGCGCTTAGATCATTTGTATTTCATCCATGAATATGATATTTCTTGCTGTAAACACTGTGAGCCATATCAACACGCATCTCATTAAAACCAATGATATACAGTGCGTTCGGAAAGTATTCAGACCCCTTGACTTTTTCCACATGTTGTTACGTTACAGCTATATTCTGAAATGGATTAAATTGTTCAATCTACACACAATACCTCATAAATGATAAAGCAGAAAAAGGTTTTTAGACATTTTTGCAAATGTATATTTTTAAGAAAACTATGGAAATATGACATTTATATAAATATTGAGATGCTTTACTCAATACTTTGTTGAATCCCTTTTGGCAGAGATTACAGCCTCGTGTCTTCTTGGGTATGACGCTACAAGCTTGGCACACCTGCATTTGGGGAGTTTCTCCCATACTTCTCTGCAGATATTCTCAAGATCTGTCAGGTTGGATGGGAGAGCGTTGCTGCACAGCTATTTTTAGGTCTCTCCAGAGATGTTAGATTAGTTTCAAGTCCGGGCTCTGGCTGGGCCACTCATGGACATTCAGAGACTTGTCCCGAAGTCACTCCTGTGTTGTCTTGGCTGTGTGCTTAGAGTCGTTGTCCTGTTGGAAGGTGAACCTTCGCCCCAGTCTGAGGTCCTGAGCGCTCTGGAGCAGGTTTTCATCAAGGATCTCTCTGTACTTTGCTCCGTTCATCTTTCCCTCAATCCTGACTAGTCTCCCTCTCCCTGTCACTGAAAAACATCCCCACAGCATGATGCTGCCACCACCAGGCTTCATCGTAGGGATGGTGCCAGGTTTTCCTCCAGACATGACGCTTGGCATTCAGGCCAAAGACCTTAATCTTGGTTTCATCAGACCAGAGAATCTTGTTTCTCATGGTCTGAGAGTCCTTTAGGTGCCATTTGGTAAACTCCAAGCGGGCTTTCATGTGCCTTTTACTGAGGAGTGGCTTCTTTACCATAAAGGCCTGATTGGTGGAGTGATGCAGAGATGGTTGTCCTTCTGGAAGGTACTCCCATCTCCACAGAGGCACTCTGGAGCTCTGTCAGAGTGACCATCGGGTTCTTGGTCAACCCTTCTCCCACGATTGCTCAGTTTGACCAGGCGGCCAGCTCTAGGAAGAGTCTTGGTGTGTCCAAACTTCTTCCATTTAAGAATGATGGAGACCACTGTGCTCTTGGGGAACTTCAATGCTGCTGACATTTTTTGGTACCCTTCCCCAGATCTGTCCCTCAACACAATCCTGTCTCTGAGCGCTACGGACAATTCCTTCGACCTCATGGCTTGGTTTTTGCTCTGATGTGGGACATTATTTAGACAGGTGTGTGCCTTTCCAAATTATGTCCAGTCAATTGAATTTACCACAGGTGGAAACATCTCAAGGATGATCAATGGAAACAGGATGCACCTGAGCTCAATTTCGAGTCTCTTAGCAATGGGTCTGAATACTTAGAATACGTAAAGAAGGTATTTCATTTGTTATTTTTTTTAAATGCCTGTTTTTGCTTTGTCATTATGGGGTATTGCATGTATATTGATGAGGAAAACAATTAATTTAATTATTTTTATGGGGTATTGCATGTATATTGATGAGGAAAACAATTAATTTAATTATTTTTAGAATAAGGCTGTAACGTAACAAAATTTGGAAAAAGTCAAGAGGTCTGAATACTTTCCCAATGCACTGTATCAAATAGTTTAGGATTAAAATAATACAGCAACACAACAATCCTCAGAGTACAGGTCTATTTCCTGACCATGCAGCCAGGCAGACAACGAGTCTTTCTGTCATGTGTGTCCTCTCTGCTTTCTCTGATGACTGATCCACAGATGCTGCTTAAGGGCCTGTATAGTCTATAGTACACAGTAGTGGACCTAAGGACAGAGAGAGAAAGGACAAAACACACGTACTGTCTCTTTGAAGATCCCAGACTGAACCCTGAAGCTGTGGATAAACAACAAAAGGACCAATTCATCTCATGCTGCGGAGGGAGCGGACGTCTGAGGGGCAGGTAGCGACCCTGCGGAGCCCCAGACCCCTGCTGCCTCCTCAGGTGTAACAGCCCTGCGTGATCCAGGAGTCAAACCCCCACCCCGGCATGGAGGAACAGAAACGCCTGTATCAACACGGCCCTGCTGAGGGTGACACCTGCAAATAACAGTTTAATAACTGAATGATGTCTCTGGTCCGCTCCTCCAGCTGTGCTTGGGCAGCCTGCGGACGACGGCAATGGCGCCTTTGCTCTCTTTAGCTCCCTTGATAGAGGAGCTGATAAAGGTGGCAGGCTAGCGCGGTATGGCAGTGTGAAATGGGTCCGGAGGCATTGGCGCTAGAGGGGATGGAAGGATAGGAAGATATCTCCACTGTCCACCTGCTTCTAATGCTAATTCTGCTCCACCCCAAACTACTATGTCCTTGAGTGGTGATGTAGGTTGACCAGCAGTGTCCCAGCTAACCGTCTTCTTCAGGATTTGGGGTCTCTTTGGGGTGTTTTACGATCAAACGGCTACATTGTTGACTGTTCGCTCATGTTTATTCCACACGACACAGGCGTGTGTTCATGTTATGTTGTGCTCTCAAACATTTCTGAGTGAAAAGATGAGTGACACTAACAGCTCTCTGAATGTCCCTATGAAGTGGACGAGCAGACTTCCCCGACGACAACATCAACACAACATCACCAGCGTCTAACTAAAACAGTCCCCTCACACCACCACGAAGGAAGAGCCTGAAAGCAGAATCAAATAGAATTGCCAAAACTAAAGGACTAAAACAACACAGACAGAGACATAGCCTTTAAACACAGGGGGGTTTTGTCAGCTCAGCTGTGTGCAGCAGGGTTGTGTGTTAGATGCTGCTACCATACAGTCGACCTGCTAGCGTAGCGGTGGACACAGACAGGCTGGTGCTCCCTGGGTCTGCTGTCTGTGGGAGAGGAGGAGTGGTAGCGAGTGAGAAGGGAGGAATGGAGGGAGGGATGGGGGGAGCAGGGGCCTCCTGTAGAGAACCCTGCAGGTGATGCCAGTCTGGCAACAGAGACCCTGGGCTGTCAGTCACACAGACTTCATCCTCACAGAGGGGTAGAGGAAGAGGGCAGACAGCAGGCCTCTGTCATTCCACTGTAGCACTACTCATTCACCTTGAGAGGAGGAGGGGGAGGAGAGGAGGAGGAGCAGGTAGGGGGAGGAGGAGGAGGTGGGGAGGAGGAGGGGAGGAGAGGAAAAGGAGGAGAGGAGGAGGGGAAAGAGGGGAAGGAGATGGAGAGGAGGAGGGGAAGGAGGGAGAGGAGGGGGGGGAGGAGAAGAGGGGAGGAGTGGGAGGAGGAGGAGAGGAGGAGGAGAGGAGAAGAGGGGAGGAGAAGACGGGAGGAGGGGGAGGAGAGGAGGAGGATAAGGGGGAGGAGAGGAGGAGGATAAGGGGAAGGAGAGGAGGAGGAGGTGGAGGAGGGGGAGGAGAGTAGGAGAGGAGGAGGAAGAGGAGGAGGAGGGGGAGGGGGAGGAGAGTAGGAGAGGAGGAGGAAGAGGAGGAGGAGGGGGAGGAGGAGGAGGGGGAGGAGAGGAGGAGGGGAGGATAAGGAGAAGGTGGAGGAGGAGGTGGTGGAGGAGGGGGAGGAGAGTAGGAGGGGAGGAGAAGGAGGGGAGCCAACAATGGAGGCAACAGAGAAGGGACAGTTGGAGAATGTAGATAAGGTATATACAATCAAATCAAATGCTATTTGTCACATGCTTGGTAAACAACAGGTGTAGACTAACAGTGAAATGCTGATTTACGGGCTCTTCCCAACAGTGCAGAGAGAAAAAAATATATTTTTGTTGAATAAATACACAATGAGTAACGATAACTTGGCAACATACACAGGGTATCAGTACAGAGTCGATGTGCAGGGGTACGAGGTAATTGAGGTAGATATGTACATACGGGTAGGGGTAAAGTGACTAGGCAACAGAATAGATAATAAACAGTAACAGCAGCGTACAGTATGTGATGAGTCAATGCAGATAGTCCGGGTAGCTACTGTAGCTATCGGTTCTTCTGATTGGTTGGAGAATGTAGATACTGTGTATGAAGAGAGTCACACATGTAAGTAGTGAGAGAACAGTGATTGTCTGGAAATACTACAGGCTCCTGTATGTGTGTGAGAGAGTGAAGACATGCGGTCACCAAGTGTTAAATGAGGTTAAAACAGGTGTGTTATAGTGCTGGGTTGAAATAATGATGTGCACACACCAGGAACTTACTGAGACTAACTGACCCAGCCCTGGAGCATCAGAAAACAGCATCTTGCTTCCTTTTATCAGTGCTCTGTAAAACTGAGCTGAGGGATTTAATTGAGGTGTGCTATGAGTATTGATAGCTGGATGAAGATAAAGGACTGGCTGATAAACGACAGTTGGCCAGAACAAGCTAATTACCCCTGTGACAGTAAGTCAACGTGAGACATCAAATATAACTCATCCTAGATAAGACGATAGCCCTTTTGGCCGGCACAGAAGAGAAGACAATATTTTAATGATATCAGAAAGAATATTGAGAGATTAAGAAGGCACGTTTCACCTGAACACTATTAGGAAGGAGGTAAAGAAGGAAGGAAGGAGGGAGCGAAGGAAAGACAGAAGAAAGGACAGAAGGGAAAGAGGTCCATGTTCCCTGACACGTATTTCCTGGACCATCCATCCATTTATTCAGTCAGAGTGCAAACAGATAGAAAATACATGATGTTCCAACAAAGAGGAGGAGACAGACGATCATGGTGTTGTACTGTTAGGGTCAGGGGTCAGGTGAAAAGCTAGCCAAGTCGAGTTACATGCATGCGTTTTGAATATAAATACCTTCCTTGGGGCATTGTAAAGAAGAGTATGCAAATGTGAAATAAGAACAGCTCTTTAATGTTGCTTTTTTATCAGTCACCGTGATGCAAAGAACAAGTCTTACAAACAGGGGGGATTTACAATGAGCTCTGGATATCTGGAGACAGACAAGAGAAAAGGATTCCTCAGAAGAAACATTAAGGATTCTGTACTGTTCTGCGCCATTTCCTTTCGGACGTGTGCACACTGTCAAAGCAGTGCGTTGGGGATGTAAACAGATTAGGACTGGCAGAGACAATAGTCCATAACCGACATGACATAACTCCCTCTGACTCGAAAGAGGCTATTAGCCTCAGTTTGGGACGCCCGGAGAGGAAATCAGTCCGTAATCTCTACTGCCTAGTGCTATCCATAGTGTCAGGTCTCCAGTCCAGTCCCAGGTCGTGTCTGTCTGTCCCCCACCTACGGCTCTCCTCCCTCCTACATCACCTGGAGCTGGTAGCCAACCGACCTCAACAACGGGCCAGGAGTGGTTGCCAAGGCAACCCTGGTGTACAGGTCGAGTCAAGACTGAAACAAAAGGAGCTACCCCTCCCTCCATCTTTCGCTCCATCCCTGCATCCCTCCCCGAAAATAAAAGTCAGAAGAGAGGAAGAAGTCGAAGTAGCCAAAACGTTCTGGGGCAACGCCTGATTAAGATTCCAATCAGGCCTGGCTTCCATCTTGATAAATGGACGGGGTGGAAGAAACTTTCCTAAATGGCCCTTTGGCATGGCCGGGGAATAAATTGTGCTAATCAACAATGGCCCAACAATCAGAACATCTACCCAGTAATCACGCAGAGAAAAGTGACTGTGTGAGTGTGGGTATGCATATATATGTCTGTGTGTGTGTGTGTCTGTCTGTCTGCCTGTGGGAGGCTGGGTTATACGCTTTGTGTGTATGCCTGCTTGACTGTGTGTGTGTGTGTGTGTGTGTGTGTGTGTGTGTGTGTGTGTGTGTGTGTGTGTGTGTGTGTGTGTGTGTGTGTGTGTGTGTGTGTGTGTGTGTGTGTGTGTGTGTGTGTGTGTGTGTGTGTGTGTGTGTGTGTGTGTGTGTGTGTGTGGTTGTCTGTGTGTGTGGTTGTCTGTGTGTGTGCCTGTGTGCATGCATGCCTGCCTGCGTGTGTTCAGAATCAGTCTACAGAACGGTCTCTTTCCTTGCTCTGCCTCTGAAAGCCTACTTTGAAGCTTCATGGTGGTAATTGGTATTTTCTCTCCACCCGTTGTTGTCACAATGGGGTCGCTGTATACGTAATGGCCTTCTCAATCACCACAGAGCGAGAGCAGCACACACGCAGCCGAGTGTCGGCGTTAATACCCATCTCATTCCACCGGCAGTCAGCTCTGGGAAATCACACTGACGTGATGAAGGAGGAGGAGAGAACTGGGCTACACAGGGCTGCACAACCAACCACCATTACAATCCCAGGCTACCATACATCCATAGCTATCTTATTGTAGACAGTCGTGATACATACCAGAGAACCAGTACAAGCATGACAGTAAATAGGACCTCTTTCTGTCAAGTGTTACAGCTGTGGAACACTGCTACAGTGTGAACGATGATGAGGCTGAGGTGATATGCCCAAAACCCCAGTAAGCTTCAAACACCTTCCACTAATCTGCCCTTAAAACAAGGCAATGTATCCATATATTGTAGACGGTCCAGATAACCAGGAATACATCCTGGGACTTTGAGGCGAAGCAGTGCACAGTGCATCTGGTGTCCTTGCTAATGGCGGCGGTTGTGCTTCTTCCCTCCCCGAATGTGTTCCTTCCTGAGGCAATTTGGTCACGCAAGAGCACTGGCATCCTCTGAGGTGGTAATCGGGCAAAACAAACAGCGAACGTGTCTTTGACCGCCTCCCCGCGGAGAGAAAATAAAGCGTGATGGATAACCACTCAGTGGAGCCGCTGTTCCTTTTCCTGTGTGCGCACCGTGGCCGGTCAGGTCCCGTGGGCCTCACGACTACAACAAAGTGGGCTGGAGAAAGAAGAAAGAATGGAAGTGGATCATCTTGTTCCTATTTGAAGTTGCAGTTTCCTACTGGAAATGGAATGAATAACAACAACCTAGAGCCTCGTTCAGTTTGGCGGCTTAGAGGGACTGTAAACAATAGAGCTAGTCCCTGAGGCAACTCTCACGAGTGAGACACACATGAACTCAGGTCAAATGTTATGCTAATCCCTCTTTTAATACACAAATCATTTCCTCAAAATGAGTCCCTTACCCCTAACATGCATATAGCCTAAAGCTTGAATGTTATGCCGCAGTGGAGGAATGGTGAGGAGATAAATAGACATGCAGAATGAAGGCTGGAGAATTACAGTGGTAACAAAAAAAAGACATTCATATGACCAGAGGTGAGAGCTTGATGTGTGTGTGTGTGTGTGTGTGTGTGTGTGTGTGTGTGTGTGTGTGTGTGTGTGTGTGTGTGTGTGTGTGTGTGTGTGTGTGTGTGTGTGTGTGTGTGTGTGTGTGTGTGTGTGTGTGTGTGTGTGTGTGTGTGCATGTGTGTGTGTGCGTGTGTGTGCGTGTGTGTGCGTGTGTGTGCGCGTGTGTATGTAGGTTGACCCAACATCTAGAGTCGGCTTCTCGGTCACCTTCTCCCCCCCCCCCCACCCCCCATAAACAATCAGCTTCACCAGCCATGTAGTGCTACAGCTACGTACTTAAAATCACTTTGACATTGAAACCAAATCTCTACTTTCTAGTGGTGGGACAAACCAACAAGAAACCAGTTTGGTGTTGAGGGGAAAGTCAAATAACCCAGTTTCAGTTACTGTACCAAGTCTAATGAAATGTAATTAGCCCGCGTAACCACAATTACTAATCAATGATTTATGTAAAAAGGGCACCTAAACTGTACTGATATTCAAGAAATGTTTCTGTTAAATAGGAGACTTTACGACCCTGCAGTAAAACATGTGGATATATACTCAGTGGCTGAGGTTCTCTCTCACGCTAAAAAGAGTACGCTAAGTACTCACTCAATGTTAGAGAGAGAGAGGGCTTTAAACCAACACTGGTAAACTGCTTGTCGGGATAATGGTGTCTAGAGCATTGCCGAGGCCAGGGAGAGAGGCATGACGTGTTAAAGAGGCAATGGGTCATAATCCAACTGTTTATAACAACAAGAAAATATCAAGGATTCATTGGGCCTGAAACAGTTCTCTTTAAAGTGCACTTGTATGAGTCGTGTGGGTGGAGATGGGTAGCTGGAGCGAGGTAGCTGGCTCTTCATTTGAGAGGGAATTACACTGATATCTCCCCTTGGATATTCACTGTTCTGGAGCGACACAATCTAGTGTGGAATTGAATGCAGTGTACCTTCACAAATCTCCTTTGAATATGACAGATTTTGTCTGTGTCCTCCTTTCGCAGCCTTGGAGCAGGCCGAGTTACTCTAAATGTAATTTTTATATCTTATCTGAGACTCTTTCATGGCTGGATGTAATAAATGAGGACCATCTGCAGCACTAGAAAACACCATTGACCTTTTACTCTTCTCAAAGTGTAAGCAGGGAAATAGATGTGAATAATGTGATTGTTTTTGATTAATGTTGATCCACATGAACCAATTATTACACACACACACACACACACACACACACACACACACACACACACACACACACACACACACACACACACACACACACACACACACACACACACACACACACACACACACACACACACACCTCCTTAACACCAAAGACTACCTGCTGGTCCCACATTTACCTTTGAGTCCCTTCCTCTTCTCCTCAGTCACACACTCTGCTCTCTCTTTTCCTCTCTTCATCCCTCCTTTAACTCACTCTTACTCCATCTTATCTCTGACAGACCATGCCTCTCCCCCTCCTCCGGTCGCACCGTCTCCTGTTGAGAGGTGCTAGTGCCTTGAGCCGGTTAGTGTACAGGCCCACTCTGCTCTGCGCGGGCCGATACAGGCCTAATCTGTGCTAATGCTCCAGGCAGTTGATTAAGGGTCCGGTGTGAAAGAGCTAGGTCTTATCAGTGGGAGGGAAAGCATTTCCACAGAGAGCACTAATTGACCAGTGACTGACTGGCTGGCTGCTCTGCTGCTGGGAGGAGATTGGGTCGCCTGTTGGCTCGGCTTAGACGCTGCACTGTTGCGCTTTTACTTCCCGGAGTCCCTGGAGTCCTATAGCGTCAATAAAGCAGACCTTTCATCAGCCAAGCGCTCTCTCCAACCCACTGGTTGGTGCTACTCCTTTCTGTGCACGTTGTTTCTATGGAGAAAGCCATAGAGGAGGGACCATAATTCTACATTTTCCACTCACAGGGGAAATGAGGCTCCAGGTATGGTGTTAGTTCTTAGTAAACAAATGAATTAGGCTCAACAATACTGGCTGGTAAAACACACAGCGGAGCCGCTGATATAAATGTGTTGTTTACCGCTGTTACAGGATGTGATGACTTCCCCTGATATTGTGAACTGTGGAGATAATTTGCCTGTGAATAGCGTCCAACTTGTAGGCCCTGAGATATCATGGCCGTGGCGAGGAGAGGAACTAGGGCAGCCACGTTAATTACTGCTTCGCTTTAGCCGCGCCGTTGCGATATCGGGAGCCTCTGAGGGAAAAGCCAACCACCAAGATGGCTGCCTCAATATAATCTGATTCCAAAGCCTTGTTTAATGCGGTCACAGAGGGAACCTTGAATCTTTACACTGAAGCGTTTTGAAACATAACAACATATTTAGGAGGGATTTGATCATAACTGATACGTTATCTATAGGAGGATTATGGTAATTAGCCAGTTGGAACATATTACTGTTCATCTGTGAAAAGCACAGAGCTAGAGAAAAACCCAGACAGGAGAACATGAAGAATCCACTGCTGTAAGTCACATCTTCACTAACCTATTACCCTCAGCCATTGTATCAATGTAGATCTTCAGTAACAAGCCTATGGTGAGCAGTAATAGAGTAAAATACTGGATTCTACAAGAAAGTTCTGTGGTATAATTGGACCCTGACATGGTGTTCTCTGTTCTCTGTGATGCCTGCTTAGGACATCCTGTCTCTATGGAAACCAAACCCTGAAATCTGGACTCGACCTGTCATCCAGTCACTCCTGAACTGCTAACATAGCATAAAACTCGGCCTCAGAAAGTGTGTTGGATTCAACAGAAGTACTGAAGAGTTGAAGAGCCTTCATGGGAGAGAGGCGAGTGGAAAGAAGAGGGCGACAGTACTGCACCATGGAACCAGGAAAAAGTCATTTCACTGCAGATCTGCACCACAAGCAGAAAAAGTGCAAACCGCTTAAATGTGCCAAGTTCAAGCACATTTAAATATACACTCTTCAGCAAATCCAATACCTGTCACATTAAAATAAAGTGGCTTTCTCCAGGGTTGCGCTATATATTTGAAATAAGATCTATGTGGGCAATACTCTCCAGCACAAAGACAAACTGCCTCTGGTATTCTGTTAGCCTTTCAAATCCAAACCGGTACTGTAAACACACAATTCCTCTGGCACATACAGTGTGCGAGTCAGTATCGAACCAAAAGTAGTGTTGATATTCAAACTATTGATCCGATAGATAGAGTAGGCATTTGGATATCTCTGTATATTCACTGAGGATTTACAGTAGTGTTGATATTCCTTGTGATGTATTTTGTCAGAGTACTAAAACAGCTATTCTCAACCAAAAACCATTTGGTCTTAAACATGGTGGTTCATATAGCTAGCTTAGTTTGTCTCTTCTCATAGTCATGAGACAAAAGTTTCATGCAGTGTTACTGTTATGTCTGCACACTACGTTTACAGTGCTGCATTGAGAGCTATATTAGAACACAGTTCGACAGTGCTGTTATTGTTGGGCTATGCCTGATGTATTGTGATAAGTGATTGATTGCTTTGTTCTGTAACGGTCACTTGAGTTTGAGCTAAAGAACAACATGGTTGATTAGAAATCGCTGTCGCTGAGTTATCGTTGTGAATACAACAGTTACATTATGGATGAGTCAAGCACAGATAGAGTAATCCTTTATTAATACCCTCCCTTACAGCAGCTGATGACTGTCAGCTATAGACTGGCAACAAGACTGGATGATGGTAAACCTCTCATGAGTGAAGCTACTGGATAACATGACTATCAGCTACATTGAACAGTCAGGTAACACAGTGTTAGTGGCGCCATCGTCATCGACTTCACACACAGACCACTAATCGCAGAAAACCTCAGTGTTCATTGATGAGAGTGTCATATTAAATGTGTAAATAAATCTATGTGAGAACATCAAGGTTTAAGAGTCTAATTTCCTGTTGCTACTTGTACTATACACTCAAGGATTAAGAGTCTCACTTCCTGTTGCTACTTGTACTATACACTCAAGGTTTATGAGTCTCACTTCCTGTTGCCACTTGTACTATACACTCAAGGTTTATGAGTCTCACTTCCTGTTGCTACTTGTACTATACACTCAAGGTTTATGAGTCTCACTTCCTGTTGCTACTTGTACTATACACTCAAGGTTTATGAGTCTCACTTCCTGTTGCCACTTGTACTATACACTCAAGGTTTATGAGTCTCACTTCCTGTTGCTACTTGTACTATACACTCAAGGATTAAGAGTCTCACTTCCTGTTGCTACTTGTACTATACACTCAAGGTTTATGAGTCTCACTTCCTGTTGCCACTTGTACTATACACTCAAGGATTAAGAGTCTCACTTCCTGCTTGTATTGTACTATACACTCAAGGATTAAGAGTCTCACTTCCTGTTGCTACTTGTACTATACACTCAAGGATTAAGAGTCTCACTTCCTGTTGCTACTTGTACTATACACTCAAGGATTAAGAGTCTCACTTCCTGTTGCTACTTGTACTATACACTCAAGGATTAAGAGTCTCACTTCCTGTTGCTACTTGTACTATACACTCAAGGATTAAGAGTCTCACTTCCTGTTGCCACTTGTACTATACACTCAAGGATTAAGAGTCTCACTTCCTGTTGCTACTTGTACTATACACTCAAGGTTTATGAGTCTCACTTCCTGTTGCTACTTGTACTATACACTCAAGGTTTATGAGTCTCACTTCCTGTTGCCACTTGTACTATACACTCAAGGTTTATGAGTCTCACTTCCTGTTGCTACTTGTACTATACACTCAAGGATTAAGAGTCTCACTTCCTGTTGCTACTTGTACTATACACTCAAGGTTTATGAGTCTCACTTCCTGTTGCCACTTGTACTATACACTCAAGGATTAAGAGTCTCACTTCCTGTTGCTACTTGTACTATACACTCAAGGATTAAGAGTCTCACTTCCTGTTGCTACTTGTACTATACACTCAAGGATTAAGAGTCTCACTTCCTGTTGCTACTTGTACTATACACTCAAGGTTTATGAGTCTCACTTCCTGTTGCTACTTGTACTATACACTCAAGGATTAAGAGTCTCACTTCCTGTTGCCACTTGTACTATACACTCAAGGTTTATGAGTCTCACTTCCTGTTGCCACTTGTACTGTACACTCAAGGTTTATGAGTCTCACTTCCTGTTGCCACTTGTACTGTACACTCACAATAAGCTTCAACCCACTCCCCTCATGAAGTACTTATAAGGAGTTATGTATTTTTCCTCACCGAGTCATCCCGGAGAGCAGCCTCTTTTATGGCACAGATAATTGAGTCTATAAAGGGAAATGCATCACCTGGAAGGCACCACGGTAATTCATTACAGGGATGTACCTTCGAATAAATTTTCAGTCAAACATGGCCGTCGCTATTTACCCAGGAGTCTCTTTGTGACTCGACTGAAGGGGTGTCAGCACTACATCCCATTTTAAAGGGCCCTCGTTGGTTTCTCTTTGTGTGCGGGGAGAGAGAGAGACACACAAACACTCTTCCACTTTCATGGTCAAACACACAAGCACTCTGAAATAGCATATGGGCTGGATAGAAATGAGGACCATTACTCGGTACTGTGTGGTGTTTTTTATTCAGAGAGGTTGGTGTAGTGTGGGGAATGGAAAATGTAATGGAAGTGAATGCTTGTCTGTCTGTCTGTACTGTAGCACAGAGATCATTGAGTTAAGGGGAGCCAGTCTTAACTTCCTGCTATGACAAGGGGGCAGAAGAGATCCTATTACAACAAGAGGGACTCAAATGGAATCCAGAAGACCACAAAATTGCTAAACGTTTTCCACATCATTTTCTGTGCTTGTCAATCAGACTGAGGGAACAGTCTGTCCTTGCAAATACAACTTCTACAGTCGTTAGGGTAGTTTGGGTTGTCTAACCTCAGTAATTACTGGCTGTGAACACAGTACAACATTATGGGCTAGTCTATTAGGCTTATGACACAGGACATGTGATTCATTGGTCTTGACCCCAGAGACAAAGTGCTATTTGTTATACAGAAAATCCAACATGTTCCCAATCTGGTCTGACATCCCAGTCACAGGAATTATGATGAGAGATGATTGTATCATGACTGTAATTGTAAATGTAAATTCCAGCCAAGCCAGCGCCTGCAAAGCCATGAGTCCCCATCAGAATTGACACTGCACTACATATCAGACTGCTACTGCGTTACTTGGATAAACAATAACCACTGACAAATGAATAACATAAAAGGAGATGATTAACTGAAGAAAAGCAATCTGGGCTGATCATTTACATGCTGCTTCTGGAGCCGGCTCCTGGGTATGTGTGTGTTTTTGCATGTGTGTGTGTGTGTGAGAGAAAGTGTGTGTGAGTGTGTGTGCTTAAGTGTTTGTGCGTGTGTTCAGGGGAGAGAAGGAACTAGAGTCGGTGACTTAATCACATTAACTTAGGTTTTCATTACAGTCTGTGTGCTGCATGCACCAGTCTTAGGCATTACAACCCAGTTTATCGCATAGCAATAGCAAGCTGTTTATCAACGTTCCACCATGAAGACACCCAGTCAACCCCCCCCCCCCCCCCCAGTAACATCAGCAAAATACAGTGATGCATCTAAAGATCTGAAGATAAAGCATCACACACACGATCAAAGAAACAACGCCACTTCACTCATTAGGTAAACTGCTGCTCTATGATCATTAGAAAAGCCAGATCATTAGTCTATGATAAGCAATGACTGATTCAAGTAGATGACACACAATGGAACACAGCCCATTTCTGCTCTGTTCTCTCTCTCTCTCTCTCTCTCTCTCTCTCTCTCTCTCTCTCTCTCTCTCTGTGTGTGTGTGCGTGCGTGTAGGTGTGTGTTTGCTGTGTGTTGGTGTATGTATGTGTAAAGGGACTCGTAAGGCATTCATCTTAAGGATACAGTCACCCGCTACAACAACTGTAATTAGTAAACACAAATAACGGATTCACTTGGCTCATTTTTTATCAGCCAGAGAGGTAATAGACCTAATGAAGTCTACTCAAATGATCCTAATTAAGGCGGCTAATTGATCCTTAACTGTGTAGCCGCCCCTCCGCAGTGATTCACACGGCACTCCGTAAGTATCTACCTACACCTCAACTGTTACCTCTTTCAGACTCCATGGTTGGAGTTGGTTGGAGAAAGTCAGTTGTAGGAAGGCAATGGAATATTGATGACCATGATAATGAGCTTATTCATGAGGTAAACAACATGTTTTTGTTCCAATAGTGGATCTATTCTCTGATAATTCAACAGGTAGCTATTCAGACAGGCACACATAAATATGGAAAGTCATTGTGGAAATAATAGTGTATATGCGTGAACGAGTGTGTGTGTGTGTGTGTGTGTGTGTGTGTGTGTGTGTGTGTGTGTGTGTGTGTGTGTGTGTGTGTGTGTGTGTGTGTGTGTGTGTGTGTGTGTGTGTGTGTGTGTGTGCCACTGCAGGGGATCAGGCAAATCTAAAATTACACTCTTCGAAAAAAGGGTTCCAAAAGGGTTCTTCGGCTGAACCCTTTTTGGTTCCAGGTAGAAACCTTTTGGGTTCCACGTAGAACCCTCAGTAGAAAGGGTTCTACATGGAACTCAAAAGGGTTCTACCTGGAACCAAAAGGGTTCTACCTGCACCCAAAAAGGGTTTTCCTATGGGGGCAGCCGAAGAACCCTTTAAGGTTCTAGAGAGCACCTTTTTTTCTAGGAGTGTACTGGACAGAGAAAAGAGAGGAGCCTCTAGCTGGTTTTCTCTCGCTTTCCTCCCAGAGAGCTCCACTTACATCCCCACCCAGAGTCCAGAACAGACAGTTAGAAGGTGGGATTGAGTGCCTGGGGCGAACACACACAGAGACACACACACACACACACACACACATAGACACCCCCCCCCCCCCCAGAGCAAGGAAAGAGACCGTTCTGTAGACTGATTCTGAACACCCGCAGGAAGGCATGCATGCGCACATACACACACACACACACACACATAGACACACACACAAAGAGACACCCCCCCCCCCCCCCCCCCCACCCCCAGAGCAAGGAAAGAGACCGTTCTGTAGACTGATTCTGAACACACGCAGGAAGGCATGCATACACACAGGCACACATACAGACGACAACCACACACACACACACACACACACACACACACACACACACACACACACACACACACACACACACACACACACACACACACACACACACACACACACACACACACACAGTAACCTGGGTGATTGGGTTCCTATCAGAATCTCCAGTCAACAGAGTGGGGTAAACCTGGGTGGTTGGGTTCCTATCAGAATCTCCAGTCAACAGAGTGGGGTAAACTGGGTGGTTGGGTTCCTATCAGAATCTCCAGTGAACAGAGTGGGGTAACCTGGGTGGTTGGGTTCCTATCAGAATCTCCAGTCAACAGAGTGGGGTAACCTGGGTGGTTGGGTTCCTATCAGAATCTCCAGTCAACAGAGTGGGGTAACCTGGGTGATTGGGATCCTATCAGAATCTCCAGTCAACAGAGTGGGGTAACCTGGGTGATTGGGATCCTATCAGAATCTCCAGTCAACAGAGTGGGGTAACCTGGGGGATTGGGATCCTATCAGAATCTCCAGTCAACAGAGTGGGGTAAACCTGGGTGGTTGGGTTCCTATCAGAATCTCCAGTCAACAGAGTGGGGTAAACTGGGTGGTTGGGTTCCTATCAGAATCTCCAGTGAACAGAGTGGGGTAACCTGGGTGGTTGGGTTCCTATCAGAATCTCCAGTCAACAGAGTGGGGTAACCTGGGTGGTTGGGTTCCTATCAGAATCTCCAGTCAACAGAGTGGGGTAACCTGGGTGATTGGGATCCTATCAGAATCTCCAGTCAACAGAGTGGGGTAACCTGGGTGATTGGGATCCTATCAGAATCTCCAGTCAACAGAGTGGGGTAACCTGGGGGATTGGGATCCTATCAGAATCTCCAGTCAACAGAGTGGGGTAACCTGGGTGATTGGGATCCTATCAGAATCTCCAGTCAACAGAGTGGGGTAACCTGGGTGATTGGGATCCTATCAGAATCTCCAGTCAACAGAGTGGGGTAACCTGGGTGATTGGGATCCTATCAGAATCTCCAGTCAACAGAGTGGGGTAACCTGGGTGGTTGGGTCCTATCAGAATCTCCAGTCAACAGAGTGGGGTAACCTGGGTGATTGGGATCCTATCAGAATCTCCAGTCAACAGAGTGGGGTAACCTGGGTGATTGGGATCCTATCAGAATCTCCAGTCAACAGAGTGGGGTAACCTGGGGGATTGGGATCCTATCAGAATCTCCAGTCAACAGAGTGGGGTAACCTGGGTGATTGGGATCCTATCAGAATCTCCAGTCAACAGAGTAGGGTAACCTGGGTGATTGGGATCCTATCAGAATCTCCAGTCAACAGAGTGGGGTAACCTGGGTGATTGGGATCCTATCAGAATCTCCAGTCAACAGAGTGGGGTAACCTGGGTGATTGGGTCCTATCAGAATCTCCAGTCAACAGAGTGGGGTAACCTGGGTGATTGGGATCCTATCAGAATCTCCAGTCAACAGAGTGGGGTAACCTGGGTGATTGGGATCCTATCAGAATCTCCAGTCAACAGAGTGGGGTAACCTGGGTGGTTGGGTCCTATCAGAATCTCCAGTCAACAGAGTGGGGTAACCTGGGTGATTGGGATCCTATCAGAATCTCCAGTCAACAGAGTGGGGTAACCTGGGTGATTGGGATCCTATCAAAATCTCCAGTCAACAGAGTGGGGTAACCTGGGTGATTGGGATCCTATCAGAATCACCCAGTCAACAGAGTGGGGTAACCTGGGTGATTGGGATCCTATCAGAATCTCCAGTCAACAGAGTGGGGTAACCTGGGTGATTGGGATCCTATCAGAATCTCCAGTCAACAGAGTGGGGTAACCTGGGTGATTGGGATCCTATCAGAATCTCCAGTCAACAGAGTGGGTTACACATTTGCTGCAGTGCACACACACATTGATACACACTCAAACAAGTAATTCACCGTAATTTGATAGAGGAGAGAAAAGAAAAGCTAATTAGAATATGTAGAACAGGGACGTTGTTAGTCTCAATGACATGTTACAAATGAGGTGGACGACACAAAGCCTGCACCGCAAATGTTGTTAAAAAGCAATTTGTTCTTTCAGGGCGAAACTAACAAGGGAGAAGTTAGAAAATAACCACAGAATAATTTGTTTTTAAGCCTTTGCAGAAAAGATTCAGCATAGTTAGTTTTAGCAAATTGTTTTAATGAACTTCAGTGAACTTTAGATAACAAGCAAGACGACGACTTGTGGAGAAAAATGCATTTTCACATAATTGAATTCTTAATTGCTTTCTTGACATCAGTTACAAAAGTGTAGGTGCTAAGGTGCAGAGGTCCTCAGGTGCTCCTGTGGTGTCTTTCCTTTGGGATTATTTTACGGCAAATTTAGCAAAGAGGAATTGATGAAGAAGAACTGAAAAACCAATCCCTTGGTATTGTCAGGTAAGGGTTAACACCAAGCCACTATTCTACTCTCTCTCTGTCTCTCTGTCTCTCTGTCTCTGTCTCTGTCTCTGTCTCTGTCTCTCTGTCTCTGTCTCTCTTTCTCTCTCTGTCAGTACCTCTCCAGAAGCACTCTCTTTTTACTCAACCACTTGCTGTTATCAGAGAGACCATGGAGTTGGGCTTTAGAGTCTCACTTATTACTGCGTAGCCCAGTGAAGACCCGAGCCTTCCTGCCATGCAGGAGCCCATGCAGCCTTGGGGCTTGGATTCGGCCCACACACAGCTGTGTAGGAGGGGGAGCAGCAGGAGTTCAGAAACCAGCCTGGATCCCCCTCCAGAGGAGAGGAGGGAGAGAGAGAAGAAAGCCTGGATGCCCCTCCAGAGGAGAGGAGGGAGGGAAGACAGCCTGGATCCACCTCCAGAGGAGAGGAGGGAGAGAGGGAAGACAGCCTGGATCCACCTCCAGAAGAGAGGAGGGAGGAAGGGATGACAGCCTGGAATCACCTCCAGAAGAGAGGAGAGGATAGAGGGAAGACAGCCTGGATCCACCTCCAGAGGAGAGGATGGAGGGAGGGAAGACAGCCTGGATCCACCTCCAGAAGAGAGGATAGAGGGAAGACAGCCTGGATCCACCTCCAGTGGAGAGGATGGAGGGAGGGAAGACAGCCTGGATCCCGTTCCAGAGGAGAGGATAGAGGGAAGACAGCCTGGATCCACCTCCAGAGGAGAAGATGGAGGGAGGGAAGACAGCCTGGATCCACCTCCAGAGGAGAGGAGGGAGGAAGGGATGACAGCCTGGATACACCTCCAGAGGAGAGGAGGGAGGAAGGGATGACAGCCTGGATCCACCTCCAGAAGAGAGAATGGAGGGAAGACAGCCTGGATCCCCTTTCAGAGGAGAGGATAGAGGGAAGACAGCCTGGATCCACTTCCAGAGGAGAGGAGGGAGGAAGGGATGACAGCCTGGATCCACCTCCAGAAGAGAGAAGGGAGGGAAGACAGCCTGGATCCCCTTCCAGAGGAGAGGATAGAGGGAAGACAGCCTGGATCCACTTCCAGAGGAGAGGATGGAGGGAGGGAGGGAAGACAGCCTGGATCCCGTTCCAGAGGAGAGGATAGAGGGAAGACAGCCTGGAATCACCTCCAGAAGAGAGGAGAGGAGGGAGGGAGGGAAGACAGCCTGGATCCACCTCCAGAAGAGAGGAGGGAGGGAGGGAAGACAGCCTGGATCCACCTCCATAGGAGAGGATGGAGGGAAGGAAGACAGCCTGGATCCACCTCCAGAGGAGAGGATGGAGGGAAGGAAGACAGCCTGGATCCCCCTCCAGAAGAGAAGAGAGGATAGAGGGAAGACAGCCTGGATCCACCTCCAGAGGAGAGGAGGGAGGGAGGGAAGACAGCCTGGATACACCTCCAGAAGAGAGGAGGGAGGGAGGGAGGGAAGACAGCCTGGATCCACCTCCAGAAGAGAGGAGGGAGGGAGGGAAGACAGCCTGGATCCACCTCCAGAAGAGAGGAGGGAGGGAGGGAAGACAGCCTGGATCCCCTTCCAGAGGAGAGGATAGAGGGAAGACAGCCTGGATCCACTTCCAGAGGAGAGGATGGAGGGAGGGAGGGAAGACAGCCTGGATCCCGTTCCAGAGGAGAGGATAGAGGGAAGACAGCCTGGAATCACCTCCAGAAGAGAGGAGAGGAGGGAGGGAGGGAAGACAGCCTGGATCCACCTCCAGAAGAGAGGAGGGAGGGAGGGAAGACAGCCTGGATCCACCTCCATAGGAGAGGATGGAGGGAAGGAAGACAGCCTGGATCCACCTCCAGAGGAGAGGATGGAGGGAAGGAAGACAGCCTGGATCCCCCTCCAGAAGAGAAGAGAGGATAGAGGGAAGACAGCCTGGATCCACCTCCAGAGGAGAGGATGGAGGGAGGGAAGACAGCCTGGATACACCTCCAGAGGAGAGGATGGAGGGAGGGAAGACAGCCTGGATCCACCTCCAGAAGAGAGGATAGAGGGAAGACAGCCTGGATACACCTCCAGAAGAGAGGAGGGAGGGAGGGAGGGAAGACAGCCTGGATCCACCTCCAGAAGAGAGGAGGGAGGGAGGGAAGACAGCCTGGATCCCGTTCCAGAGGAGAGGATAGAGGGAAGACAGCCTGGAATCACCTCCAGAAGAGAGGAGAGGAGGGAGGGAGGGAAGACAGCCTGGATCCACCTCCAGAAGAGAGGAGGGAGGGAGGGAAGACAGCCTGGATCCACCTCCATAGGAGAGGATGGAGGGAAGGAAGACAGCCTGGATCCACCTCCAGAGGAGAGGATGGAGGGAAGGAAGACAGCCTGGATCCCCCTCCAGAAGAGAAGAGAGGATAGAGGGAAGACAGCCTGGATCCACCTCCAGAGGAGAGGAGGGAGGGAGGGAAGACAGCCTGGATACACCTCCAGAAGAGAGGAGGGAGGGAGGGAGGGAAGACAGCCTGGATCCACCTCCAGAAGAGAGGAGGGAGGGAGGGAAGACAGCCTGGATCCACCTCCAGAAGAGAGGAGGGAGGGAGGGAAGACAGCCTGGATCCCCTTCCAGAGGAGAGGATAGAGGGAAGACAGCCTGGATCCACTTCCAGAGGAGAGGATGGAGGGAGGGAGGGAAGACAGCCTGGATCCCGTTCCAGAGGAGAGGATAGAGGGAAGACAGCCTGGAATCACCTCCAGAAGAGAGGAGAGGAGGGAGGGAGGGAAGACAGCCTGGATCCACCTCCAGAAGAGAGGAGGGGGGGAGGGAAGACAGCCTGGATCCACCTCCATAGGAGAGGATGGAGGGAAGGAAGACAGCCTGGATCCACCTCCAGAGGAGAGGATGGAGGGAAGGAAGACAGCCTGGATCCCCCTCCAGAAGAGAAGAGAGGATAGAGGGAAGACAGCCTGGATCCACCTCCAGAGGAGAGGATGGAGGGAGGGAAGACAGCCTGGATACACCTCCAGAGGAGAGGATGGAGGGAGGGAAGACAGCCTGGATCCACCTCCAGAAGAGAGGATAGAGGGAAGACAGCCTGGATACACCTCCAGAAGAGAGGAGGGAGGGAGGGAGGGAAGACAGCCTGGATCCACCTCCAGAAGAGAAGAGGGAGGGAGGGAAGACAGCCTGGATCCACCTCCAGAGGAGAGGAGGGAGGGAGGGAAGACAGCCTGGATACACCTCCAGAGGAGAGGATGGAGGGAGGGAAGATAGCCTGGATCCACCTCCAGAAGAGAGGATAGAGGGAAGACAGCCTGGATACACCTCCAGAGGAGAGGAGGGAGGAAGGGAAGACAGCCTGGATACACCTCCAGAGGAGAGGAGGGAGGAAGGGAAGACAGCCTGGATACACCTCCAGAGGAGAGGAGGGAGGAAGGGAAGACAGCCTGGATACACCTCCAGAGGAGAGGAGGGAGGAAGGGAAGACAGCCTGGATACACCTCCAGAGGAGAGGAGGGAGGAAGGGAAGACAGCCTGGATACACCTCCAGAGGAGAGGAGGGAGGAAGGGAAGACAGCCTGGATACACCTCCAGAGGAGAGGAGGGAGGAAGGGAAGACAGCCTGGATACACCTCCAGAGGAGAGGAGGGAGGAAGGGATGACAGCCTGGATCCACCTCCAGAAGAGAGAAGGGAGGGAAGACAGCCTGGAATCACGTCCAGAGGAGAGGATAGAGGGAAGACAGCCTGGATCCACCTCCAGAGGAGAGGATGGAGGGAGGGAGGGAAGACAGCCTGGATCCCGTTCCAGAGGAGAGGATAGAGGGAAGACAGCCTGGAATCACCTCCAGAAGAAAGGAGGGAGGGAGGGAGGGAAGACAGCCTGGATCCCGTTCCAGAGGAGAGGATAGAGGGAAGACAGCCTGGATCCACCTCCAGAGGAGAGGATGGAGGGAGGGAAGACAGCCTGGATCCTGTTCCAGAAGAGAGGAGGGAGGAAGGGAAGACAGCCTGGATCCCGTTCCAGAGGAGAGGATAGAGGGAAGACAGCCTGGATCCCCCTCCAGAAGAGAGGAGGGAGGGAGGGAAGACAGCCTGGATCCACCTCCAGAGGAGAGGAGGGAGGGAGGGATGACAGCCTGGAATCACCTCCAGAAGAGAGGAGAGGATAGAGGGAAGACAGCCTGGATCCACTTCCAGAGGAGAGGATGGAGGGAGGGAGGGAAGACAGCCTGGATCCCGTTCCAGAGGAGAGGATAGAGGGAAGACAGCCTGGAATCACCTCCAGAAGAGAGGAGGGAGGGAGGGAGGGAAGACAGCCTGGATCCCGTTCCAGAGGAGAGGATAGAGGGAAGATAGCCTGGATCTACCTCCAGAGGAGAGGATGGAGGGAGGGAAGACAGCCTGGATCCTGTTCCAGAAGAGAGGAGGGAGGAAGGGAAGACAGCCTGGATCCCGTTCCAGAGGAGAGGATAGAGGGAAGACAGCCTGGATCCCCCTCCAGAAGAGAGGAGGGAGGGAGGGAAGACAGCCTGGATCCACCTCCAGAGGAGAGGAGGGAGGGAGGGATGACAGCCTGGAATCACCTCCAGAAGAGAGGAGAGGATAGAGGGAAGACAGCCTGGATCCACCTCCAGAAGAGAGGATAGAGGGAAGACAGCCTGGATACACCTCCAGAGGAGAGGAGGGAGGAAGGGAAGACAGCCTGGATACACCTCCAGAGGAGAGGAGGGAGGAAGGGAAGACAGCCTGGATACACCTCCAGAGGAGAGGAGGGAGGAAGGGAAGACAGCCTGGATACACCTCCAGAGGAGAGGAGGGAGGAAGGGAAGACAGCCTGGATACACCTCCAGAGGAGAGGAGGGAGGAAGGGAAGACAGCCTGGATACACCTCCAGAGGAGAGGAGGGAGGAAGGGAAGACAGCCTGGATACACCTCCAGAGGAGAGGAGGGAGGAAGGGAAGACAGCCTGGATACACCTCCAGAGGAGAGGAGGGAGGAAGGGATGACAGCCTGGATCCACCTCCAGAAGAGAGAAGGGAGGGAAGACAGCCTGGAATCACGTCCAGAGGAGAGGATAGAGGGAAGACAGCCTGGATCCACCTCCAGAGGAGAGGATGGAGGGAGGGAGGGAAGACAGCCTGGATCCCGTTCCAGAGGAGAGGATAGAGGGAAGACAGCCTGGAATCACCTCCAGAAGAAAGGAGGGAGGGAGGGAGGGAAGACAGCCTGGATCCCGTTCCAGAGGAGAGGATAGAGGGAAGACAGCCTGGATCCACCTCCAGAGGAGAGGATGGAGGGAGGGAAGACAGCCTGGATCCTGTTCCAGAAGAGAGGAGGGAGGAAGGGAAGACAGCCTGGATCCCGTTCCAGAGGAGAGGATAGAGGGAAGACAGCCTGGATCCCCCTCCAGAAGAGAGGAGGGAGGGAGGGAAGACAGCCTGGATCCACCTCCAGAGGAGAGGAGGGAGGGAGGGATGACAGCCTGGAATCACCTCCAGAAGAGAGGAGAGGATAGAGGGAAGACAGCCTGGATCCACTTCCAGAGGAGAGGATGGAGGGAGGGAGGGAAGACAGCCTGGATCCCGTTCCAGAGGAGAGGATAGAGGGAAGACAGCCTGGAATCACCTCCAGAAGAGAGGAGGGAGGGAGGGAGGGAAGACAGCCTGGATCCCGTTCCAGAGGAGAGGATAGAGGGAAGATAGCCTGGATCTACCTCCAGAGGAGAGGATGGAGGGAGGGAAGACAGCCTGGATCCTGTTCCAGAAGAGAGGAGGGAGGAAGGGAAGACAGCCTGGATCCCGTTCCAGAGGAGAGGATAGAGGGAAGACAGCCTGGATCCCCCTCCAGAAGAGAGGAGGGAGGGAGGGAAGACAGCCTGGATCCACCTCCAGAGGAGAGGAGGGAGGGAGGGAAGACAGCCTGGATCCACCTCCAGAAGAGAGGAGGGAGGGAGGGAAGAGTGCCTGGATCCCCCTCCAGAAGAGAGGAGGGAGGGAGGAAAGACAGCCTGGATCCGCCTCCAGAAGAGAGGACGGAGGGAGGGAAGACAGCCTGGATCCCCCTCCAGAAGAGAGGATGGAGGGAGGGACGACAGCCTGGATCCCCCTCCAGAGGAGAGGAGGGAGGGAGGGAAGACAGCCTGGATCCACCTCCAGAAGAGAGGAGGGAGGGAGGGAAGACAGCCTGGATCCCCCTCCAGAGGAGAGGAGGGAGGGAGGGAAGACAGCCTGGATCCACCTCCAGAGGAGAGGATGGAGGGAGGGAAGACAGCCTGGATCCACCTCCAGAAGAGAGGAGGGAGGGAGGGAAGACAGCCTGGATCCCCCTCCAGAGGAGAGGATTGAGGGAAGGAAGACAGCCTGGATCCCCCTCCAGAAGAGAGGAGGGAGGGAGGGAAGAGAGCCTGGATCCCCCTCCAGAGGAGAGGATGGAGGGAAGGAAGACAGCCTGGATCCCCTTCCAGAGGAGAGGATGGAGGGAGGGAAGACAGCCTGGATGTTCCTCCAGAGGAGAGGAGGGAGGGAGGAAAGGCATCCTGGATCCCCTTCCAGAGGAGAGTATGGAGGGAGGGAAGACAGCCTGGATGTTCCTCCAGAGGAGAGGAGGGAGGGAGGGAAGACAGCCTGGATGTTCCTCCAGAGGAGAGCATGGAGGGAGGGAAGACAGCCTGGATGTTCCTCCAGAAGAGAGGAGGGGGGGAGGAAAGGCAGCCTGGATCTACCTCCAGAGGAGAGGATAGAGGAAGGGAAGACAGCCTGGATGTTCCTCCAGAAGAGAGGAGGGGGGGAGGAAAGGCAGCCTGGATCTACCTCCAGAGGAGAGGATAGAGGAAGGGAAGACAGCCTGGATGTTCCTCCAGAAGAGAGGAGGGGGGGAGGAAAGGCAGCCTGGATCTACCTCCAGAGGAGAGGATAGAGGAAGGGAAGACAGCCTGGATGTTCCTCCAGAAGAGAGGAGGGGGGGAGGAAAGGCAGCCTGGATCTACCTCCAGAGGAGAGGATAGAGCAAGGGAAGACAGCCTGGATGTTCCTCCAGAGGAGAGGAGGGAGGGAGGGAAGACAGCCTGGATGTTCCTCCAGAGGAGAGGAGGGAGGGAGGGAAGACAGCCTGGATCCCCCTCCAGAGGAGGGAGGGAGGGAAGACAGCCTGGATCCCCCTCCAGAGGAGAGGAGGGAGGGAAGACAGCCTGGATCCCCCTCCAGAGGAGAGGAGGGAGGGAAGACAGCCTGGATCCCCCTCCAGAGGAGAGGAGGGAGGGAAGACAGCCTGGATCCCCCTCCAGAGGAGAGGAGGGAGGGAAGACAGCCTGGATCCCCCTCCAAAGGAGAGGAGGGAGGGAGGTGAGGAGGAGGAGGAGGAGCTAAGCCCAGTAGGAGCGCTAGCTAGCTGCATGGGCTCAGTGGAATCTGGGGGTGGGTGCTGCCAACAGACAGGAGGGCAGGAGGAAGGGAGGGAAGATAGGTGGGAGGTAAACTGTAGAACAGATGACTCAATAAATATATACAGTATAGCTGTGTGGTACCAAGTTAACTATTTGGGTGATTTTGCATTGCTCCATCTTAACGTTTCACAGTTTATGGGGCCATCAGCAGTTGAAAGAATAACAAAGCCATCTCCCGGCCCCTGTTTTGGCAAAAAGCTGAGGGAAGGGGCTGGAGTATAACCACTCTCAAATTCATAGACAGAGCTATGGATGCAAGGACAGACCATCCATGACATCACAATTATAGTATACTAAATAATATGTGTGAAATTTGTTTTGATTTAGAATGGACCATTATCATGCACCTGTATCAAAACAGGGGCAGCAGGAAAAAATATGTCATTCATGTACTTAAATAACGAATGGAGGACGCTTTCCCTGTGGTTTATTTCATGCCAGCCAGGTGGGCTATACTCCTGTTGTAAAGAGAAGCAATGTGCTTAATATATGGAAAGTTGAGAAATAAATACAGTAGGCCTAGCCTATAGAAAGCTGATGGGATCCTCCTCTTTTATTAGCGGCCATCGCTCTGTTTTCTCACGCAATTACACAGCCTATAGAAATGTTGAGCAACATGAGCTCATGGGCTCTCATGAAGTGTTTGATTAGATGTTTGATTACATTTGCATTGATGTCAGAGTGATTCGAGGGACAATAGAGTGCTGAGTACCAGGCAGTTAGTAAGTTTGGTAGGCTACTGATGACCAGCAGCAGCATCAGAACTTGAAGAAGCCTAATTACCGTGACTAAACGGTCACGTGGAATTTGACTGCCGTTATGACTCGTGACCGCCGGTGTGGCGATAATATGGTCACCGTAACAGCCCTAGGTAAATATCATTAATTTATACATCCTGTAACGATGTACGTTGAGAGTCGGGAAGCAAGTTCAGGGAGTGAATACATTTAATAAATGAACAAAACAAGAAACACAAACAGCCACCGACATGAAACATAAACATTGACGACTGGGGAAGAAACCAAAGGGAGTGACATATAAAGGGCAGGTAATCAAGGAGGTGATGGAGTCCAGGTGAGTGTCATTATGCGCGTAACGCTGGTGACAGGTGTGCGCCCTAACGAGCAGCCTGGTGACCTAGTGGCCGGAGAGGGAGCACACGTGACACATCCAGAAATGGATGTTACAACTGCAGATTGTCATTTTACAATCCCTCTAAGTTTCCTGTCTCATACTGTCATTTATGCTCTGCAAAGTAGGCTATTCTGCCAATGCCCTCCGGCATAACACTGTAACAATGAAACCACCTGTTAAAATAAGACAAATTGTCTTACATAGCATTATCTGTAGTTATATTGGACCTGGATCCTGGAAAATAGATCTGAAACCTCACAGTGAGGTAAAAGTCCAGGATGAGGAAGTGATGGTGTTTGAACTGCAATATGCTCCATTCACTCTCAAATATTTAATATGACCTGACCCCCAAGTCATCTGTAATTAAAACATAGACAACCACCTTTTACACACACTATTCCTTTAGTCTGATTAGACCACAGAAACACACTAACGACTCTCTGCCTCCACCACTTATCCAAATGTTTACAAGTCCCCTCAATTAGGTTTCATTCATGTGGATTTTTTTCCCGATCAACAATCAGCGTGTTTGTTTTCCGTGCTTAATCTCTCGCCCGTCACTCAACAGGCCGCGTTCAGTCTGTACGTAGGAGAAGCAAATTGAGAAATAACACAATTAGCGCCCACTGGGATACAAGCGTTCAGTCTGTTAATGACATGTGTTCCCTGGCGACTGCCTCCACTGCCTGCCATGTGGTTAGAGTCTGCAAAGAGCACAGCCTTATAAGGTGGATGACCTTATATTCTGCCCCAACAACGTTTGTCTTCGGGTGCTTGAGCCAGAATGGAGCGTTCATTATGGAAGGCTTAGCCGACGGGCAGAGTTTAACGCGCGGGGAAGAAGATTAACAGCCAGTTTCAATCAAAGCAATCTTACAGTACAGTGAATCAAAATCAGAGGTAGGGGATAGAGGAAGGACAGTGTGCTATAGTAATACTACAGTGTGCTATAGTTACTATAGCACCAGGAGGGATGGCGACTAGAGGGACTAGACTATTGGTGTACGTTCCAAATCTCCATTTTTAAGTGGCAGAAAATTGCTCCTTTTGATTCCGGAAGAGTGTGAAAGCACAGAACACGGAGACAGTTCTTTTGTCTTAAAGTTCACCTTGTCGGAAGCTGACAACAACAGAAGGTCGACGTTTTGTTCTCTGAAAAAGAACAAGGCTTATAATGTCTGCGGCCATGGGGTGCCAAACAACGAAACAAATGACAGAAGAATACATGTTGGTGGGCAGCCCAGGCATCCTTGGTATTACAAAGCATCATTAAATAAGACCTTGTTCAATTCGCTGAAGCACTTTCATCAGACCAGTCCTGCTGAAGCGAAACAGCTATACAACTGTCACAGTAGCCGTGTTGATTCTGCATAATAGGGCAGCATAATGTCCAGAACAATGACCTGCATTTCTGTCCCATAGCCAAACGCCAAGGGAGATATTGATTTCATGAAGTAGAATCGCCATCCAAACCCATGCAGTTCAAATAAATGTCGACGTTAAATGATCCATTCATCAGTCAATCATAAATTCAATCAATCAATCAACTCGTGACACATTGTTAATGATCAGAGATTCAGATCTAGTGATTTTACTCAACAAAAATGGGACT
>NW_024061100.1:135000-137500 GCF_016432855.1 Salvelinus namaycush | reverse complement strand
CTGGCTTTGATTACTCCTCCTCCAATCAGCTTTTGTTTGGGATTAACATCTTGTTCTATGGGTAATTGCTCAATTCATGTCTGTCCTCTGGCGGTCACGGTACTTCAGTAGATCACAGGTCATTGCCCTGAATCCATCGCTAGTCATAATCGTTGAAATGAAATGAATGCCCGCTGTCTTTACAGTGAGTGTGGCTGAATTCATGGCTACCCCCCAAGGAGAAGTTCTTTTCCATCAATAGGATCATTGGACAATCAGAATGATTGTCCAACGATGAATCAAGCTAAAATGCAGATGCCCGGGTCGGGAGCACTTCAATAGCTATGTCCCAGGGTCACTGCAGTCATTCCATGGTTCTGGGGGTTGGAGATGTGAAATAGCAGGACCTCCCGATGTGCATATTACAGTATAGGGCCATCCATTCTGTTGTGTTGCACCAGTACTGTCATTAACCTTCCAGGTACAATACAATCTGCTGCTGCTAGACAATCAGTCACTGAGGGTACCTGAATAGAGATTTCAAAGCCAGAGAACTCAATAACTTTTCCGTAATCTGATTAACCATGAGAAAGACCAGTGCAGGGGCCTGAGGGAGAGAGTTAACTCTAGCCTATAGTAGGGACTGGATCTACCTGTGTAATAGTTATTGATCAGATCTGTGTGTGTATTTGTGTGTTTTTGTTTTATGTGTGTGTGCGCGCACGTGTGTGTGTGTTCAGCAAATTTCCATATGGGAATGAGAATAGAATGAGTGGTCCAGGCATTTACCGCAGTAAAGGTTTGAAGATTTATGAAAATATCAAAGGGACTGGGAACAAAACAGGCACATGTTATATTAACATATTGGCAGGCCTAATTGAAGGATCACACATTTTTTTCTTCTTCCAGGAATAGCTAAAAGGGCCAAAAATCATCTGCTGCTGAATGCCGAGTCAAAATGGCCGTGCATTATTTGGGGATAAAGCCAGAAAGTTTTCTCCCGCTGTCACAGTTTTTTCCTTGTGAGGAACGGTGCCGGACATCAATAATGTAACAGTCCTTTGGGAGAGTGCTGTTCTAGTCATGTACAGTGAGAATCAATGCATGAGGTGACACTCAAACCAAAAGGAAAGAGAGAAAGAGGGAGAGAGAGAGACAGAGACAGAGACAGACAGAGACAGAGAGACAGAAAGAGAGAGACAGAGAGAGACAGAAAGAGAGAGACAGAGAGACAGAAAGAGAGAGACAGAGAGAGACAGAGAGAGACAGAGAGACAGAGAGACAGAGAGACAGAGAGACAGAGACAGAGTCAGAGTCAGAGACAGAGACAGAGACAGAGACAGAGACAGAGACAGAGACAGACAGACAGAGAGAGAGACAAACAGAGAGAGACAGAGAGAGAGAGAGACAGAGAGAGAGAGACAGACAGAGAGAGAGACAAACAGAGAGAGACAGAGAGAGATGCCACAAGCAGGACCAGATGGCTGAGAAGAGAGTTAGAACAAGAGCTCTGATTGGTCGACGGTGCGGTAGCTGTGTAATGTGTACTGCTCACAACAGTCTGGATCCTACCGCAAAATGCCTCAAGTTCACTTTGGGGAATGAGAAAAGTAGGACAGATGAACTTCAATTCAAATCAAACCCCAAAATAACACAAAGGAGCACAACACCATGAAAGCCCCAGAGCCACTTTCACGTCGTTGGTACAACACAGCAGCTGCCTCTGACTTTGAAGGCCTCTCTCTCTACCTCTGATGAAACATACCTACCTGAAGAGACAAATAATGGCCAAGTCCTAATAATATTCTATTCATGATATCATATTCTAACACATATTCTTATCCCAAATAAACCAGTGGAGAAAACCAACTAATAGATTAAAATGGACGCCGGTTATCTTCTCTGAAGCAATGCAGAATTGATTGATTGAGTCAATCCATATTGATACACATAAACATCAGACTAAATACGTTGAGGAAATGAAACGAGGCTAGAGATGGAGATTGAGATTTTCTAACCCATCAATTCACCTCAAATGTCAAATGAAATGTTATCAGCTAAAATTGATTTAAATTCTTAAAGTCTAATAACATTCCGGTTTAAAATAGGACATGTCAAGTATACTGCTGTATGAACAGACATATAACTTATTTATCAGCTTAGATGACATAACTAAAATGGTTGAATGTCATTAGTTTGATATATAAAGAATGTTGATATGAGCCTACAGCACTTTGATGCCACTTCAACAACACTGGTGACACGCATAGGTAAGCCGTGTTACCTTTTACAGCACGCCATGCAGTATGCACCAATAGGGGCTACTACACGTGTAGCCAGCACTACTGAGGTGGTTAGTAAGGAAAGTAAGTAGCCTTCCAATCTAAGGGCGGACACTATAACCACAAGGCTACCGAGTTGGTTGAACCACCACAAGGCTACTGAGTTGGTTGAACCACCACAAGGCTACTGAGTTGGTTGAACCACCACAAGGCTACTGAGTTGGTTGAACCACCACAAG